>NC_056729.1:751310612-751605572 GCF_019279795.1 Protopterus annectens
CAAATGTCAGTCGTTGCCTGCAACATATACCCATAGAGAGGTCATTGGAAAGATACCACACACAGGTTTTCAGAAATGGGAAACCTTTCATTGTGTACCATTACAGTTCTATATGCCATGTCATATAGCTGTTCAGACGCTGACAACCATATAAATAGAGTTATGCAACTGTGAAACAATTACACTAATACAGTAGTCTGGAAAGGTTCACAACTTTTGCTGTCCAGGCCAAGCCCTTCAAATTGTACAATAGTGAACACAGACCTGTGCCACAGGATTATAGGCTCATAGGTTCATAGGTTCATACTAGGCTATCTGCCCTAGGGCATTTATAAGCCTAGCCAGAGTGTGTTTGGCTTTCGCCACCCATTTTAAATTAATTTTGCTATGCCCTTTTTCGAGGTTAGTATACTGTGCCTCTGTCTAACAGTGACACAGAAGTGCTCTGGACAAACTCAGTAGGGGGTAAAGACGTTATATGATCAAATGGGTTGTCACAGTTACATAACAAGGCATAACTGACACCATCACGAGCACACCGACAAACAGAACAGTCTGTATGGCAGGAGGCAGTAGTCTTGCAGTACCCCAATTCATGTGAGTAATGTAAATATAGATGAAGTATACGGTACTATACATCCAGATACCTTGCGGCAGCTCACCCCTGATACCCCCACATTTTTTAACAGCCTAGGTAATTTATGGTGCTCCCCATCTAGACTCAATAATACAGGGCCATATACCATTGTTACATACACTGGCCGCTGGAATGCATAAGGGTACACATGTATTGTGTAGGTGATGCCCACACATATATGGGCCCAGCCCCAATGTATGTGTGGGGGATGCCAAACAATCAACAGTATGTACTGCAGGTGTGTAGTTCAGCAGCCTCTATCTACACTCTGGACAAACTCAGTAGGTGGTAAAGACGTTATGTGATCAAATGGGTTGTCACTGTTACATAATAAGGCATAACTGACACCATCACAAGCACACCGACAAACAGAACAGTCTGTATGGCAGGAGGCAGTAGTCTTGCAGAACCCCAATTCATGTGAGTAATGTAAATATAGGTGAAATATACAGTACTATACATCCAGATACCTTGCGGCAGCTCACCCCTGATACCCCCACATTTTTTAACAGCCTAGGTAATTTATGGTGGTCCCCATCTACACTCAGTAATACAGGGCCATATACCATTGTTACATACACTGGCCGCTGGAATGCATAAGGGCACACATGTATTGTGTCGGTGATGCCCGCACATATATGGGCCCAGCTCCAATGTATGTGTGGGGGATGCAACAGCAGTGTTCTAATGGCAGCAAAGGCAGTGTGATATACTCACAGCCTACTACAGAACAACCCCCAACAGCATTACATATGTACAAAGCTTGGTATATAGATGGAGGACAGAGGCTGGAACACAGGCACATATGTGGAACACTGTCGCCATACACTAAGCAAGTTGCTGGTGTTACAGGATAGTCTGCAACATACCCTTAGTCAGGGAACTGATGTTAGAAACAGAAATGTATGTAGCCATGTACCGATAGCACTCAACACACACATTGCCTGTGTAATATCTGACACAGTACATTTGTGGTGGACGGACAACACATGTTAGGCATACCTCTGTCCAGCAAGAGGATAGGCCCACAGTAGTGAGCTATGCAGACAGACTGCATACCAAGGTAAACTAGCATGTACACCCTGTAACACCAGTACTATACAAAGCATAACACAACTCTTGTCACATACTGTCTGTAGTTCCTGATCCTCCTACAAATATGTGGCTGCTCTGAGAGTGCAGGTTCTCTTGTAAGAGGTATTGCTACCTGCTGTCTGTAACACTTATGCCCACACACAGGAAGGATGTCCATCACACAGGAAATGTAAAGGGACCATGCCCACATGCTGTAGGGATTTATAGTGGGTGGTTGCCATGACAGTGGTAATTGGAAGTAGTATACATGTGTAATCATAGCGAGATAAGTATATGTACATATATTTCCACCATATGTTCTGGACATGAAGTGTAGCCCTACCCCAGCCCCTATAGTCCCAAAGTCATAGTGCAAGGGTATGTCAGGTATGTATAGCAGGTATATTAGTTGACTATTGCTACTCTCATTGGGATTGTCTTCACAGATATGGTGTGTGTGGAAGGTTATATCTGCTTATACTGACAGACAACCTAAGGAAATCATTGTGAAGTACCGCCGCTAGCATGTAATGCCCCTGTGGAGTGCAGCAGAGATATTGGCCAATATGTGTGGAACTTCGGACACACCCTGTACAGTCCAGAGGTATACACATAATCCCTTTTTGCACAACATGTGTACCAGGCATGACATTATGGATGTAGACAGCCATGTAGATGGGTGTAACACATAATGGCTGGTATACATTTGCCACCATAGGTTTTGCATTCACACACTCCTGTCTAGCCTGACACAGAATGACTGCTGGTACAGGGGTGCCATGGACACATACTACCCACTAGATATTGACATACATCTGTACAGCATCCAACTGCTCGGTCTGACATACATGACTGTTAAGGGAGGCCAGGCAGCAGTACATATGACAAGTATCTGCACATGACATCTCACTGGGTAAGTACACTAAGCTGCTAGGCATGTAACAATGCACTGTGCAGGCTACAGGCAGACTGGCTCAACACTGGCCTACATCTCCTATTTGGGAATGCACATGTACCTGCATATATAGCAGGCTCAACAGGCATGTCACAGCACAGGGTAAGATACACCTGTGTGAAAGTGCATAACCACAACCAATGTGAACACAGCCACATATGGTAAGCTAGCATAATATTACAGTATACGAACTATCTGTTCTACACCATCCTTACATGTGCCACTCACAGAATGACCCTACATATACAGGGCTGCTGCACAGTTTGGTCTGATGGCTGTCTGTGGTGTGGGACATGTGTGTCTATGGCCCTACAGACATGTATACCAAAATGGTACCATACAGTAGGGAAGCAGGTAACATCATATAGAAGGTGAATTACAACAATGACATATACCACAGTCTGCACACAGGCTACAGTACATATTAACAATACACATACTGCCGAATTCACCATCACTACACAGACCTCCGTACTGTACAAACATCCACAGAATGTCCAGGTTATGTCATGAAATATAATCCCTACTGTATATAACATGTATAGCCATCAGATATATCACTGGCTTGTTATAAGCACATATGCACCACTTCATGCACAACATACGTACAAAGGTTGACAGAGGTGTGGCTGACAGCACATACACAGGGCCAGTATAGACATGTTGCTGTGATAACCTCATAAATTTACCATTGTAACGGGGTTTGTTGCAACATATGTCCTATGAGGGATATAAAGTCAGTAACTGTCATGGCCTTCACCATCTACAGACTGCAATCCTCACACTACCTTCTGCATTCCACACACATGAAACCAAAGGCACAACACTGCCCAGTCTGCAGATGGCCCTGCAGATTGGGGCTCCTCATATACATGGGACTGACATGGCAGTTATTGTGACATGTACGACAGCCATATCCAGACAAACACTGTTAAATCAACATTACTCCAAATGCAGTATAGCAGCACTTACAGTCTGTAGTCAGGTCAGGCACATCTTCATCCTGTTTGTTGCCCTCTTTTCACAGTGTATGTTGTTAGAGGTACATCCCCAATCCATCTGAGATGCTGTTTGCCAAACAACAGATCTAATTCCTGCTCACAGTGAATGGAAAGGGCCAACACCACCATGATGTTCCTAGATACTGGAGTGTGTTTACATGCAATTGGCTATGGGAATGTTACCACAGCTGTTCCACATGCAATCAGCTAGGGAATGGCTACAATTCATGCAGAGGTCATCAGCTGATCATGAGCATCATGAAGCATACACATGCTGCTGCCTAAGCAAAGCAGGTGTGGGTCTCCACATCCACCAGAGAGGGAGCGGGGGAGGCAGACAGAGGCAAATACATGTCAGGGAGGGGTGGGAGAGTAAAACTGAAGCATGTTTGTGTCACACACCTACCAGCACAGGGTATCAAACCCCTGACACCTATGTAGTGCTATCACAGTTTGATGCAGTTATTGGATGCACCACATGGGTTACCTGCTGTGGAGCACTCAGAACATATATATGATGGTGAGTGACATCTGCAAAAGGGATACTGTAGATTTACGGTAGGTGATGTGCATGTGCCTGTCTGCATGAACAGGTGCCAGAGTCATCACAGCAACACTCTCACAAGGATGCACACACATTGGCACACTTGGCAGGGCTAAGAGTACAACTCATCACTAGTGGGATTGCCACAACACATCAATGTGCAGGTATCACATGCACCACACGAGTCATACAGAGGTTGTATGGGCAAAGATTATGAGGAGGTGTCAGACATCAGACAGCATGCTTCAGTATGCCCAGTGGGGTTGCAGTGAGTGTGGATGTGGACATACGCACCATACAACACACACACAAACACATTGGGTGTCATTACTTACATGCATGGGTGCATGTCTGCACAGGTGTGTGGTGGTCATCTGTGCCAGCAGGCTATATAAGGGTAGGTGATAGGTATACCTTGGCATCAGGCCACATGACAATGGTCTTCATTGTGGCTCAGGGCTGTTGTTTCTGCATTTGCCCACACAGGTGGGTATTGTATCCCCCATCCAGTCACCTGGGTGGTGATTATATGTAGCCAATGCTGTGCATCCCCTGCCATGTATGTGTTCCTTACTATATGACATGGATGGTGTCTAGGATGTGCACACGGCCCACATGCATGCACAGTGATGTGGAACTGTACCTGGGGCATCTGGCCCATGTTGTGAACACAGATTATCATCAAATGTGCCAGTCTTGCTTACCAGTGGCAGGTACTGGTAATGGGCAGCAGGTTTACCTTGCACCTACATTGATAGCATGTCAAGAGCATTCCCTGATGTCAGTGGCATCTGCCCATACAGGGCATGTTGTCAGGAATGGTATGTCTGTTGTGGGACGTATGTGAAGGCACCACAGTTGGGCAACATGTGGGAGGTGCACTGTCTGCATTTACATGCATAATGGACAGATGGGCAGGGTGCCATGCCTTCTGTAGCCCACTGCTATCACTCCATAGGTACTATCTGTGGCCAATATGCAGTGTACTACCCACATATTGGCTGTTGCCTAGACATGTGTGTGTATGAGATATGGGTTGAGAGTGTGCTCTGGGTATACTGGGGTTGCTAACTGTGATTTTCTGGCCTTGATGTCACATGTATGGGTAGGGCCACCATATAAGAAATATGCAAAATCCGCTCCACATTGGCCACACACTTGCAACCACCTCTACACAGGATACAAGTTACAAGCACACACCTGTTATGTGTGGGAGTAGAACCCCTACCTAACTAGTTTATTACACTACACAGTTATAGTAAGCACCACGGACATTACTGGAGTACTATTTTCCCAAAGGTCTATTTCACAATGAATGACATCAACAGGATTACCAAAGTAGGGCATTTCAGATATACTGCGATTGAGTAGCCTAAAATGCATTGTTCCCTACACAGACAGTGAGGCACACACAAAACATCCACAACCAACATGTGTGGATATAGAACCCCTGACCAAGGCACATATCACACTACAGCATGGAGTTGTTATAGGACACACCACAGGGATTACTAGAAAACTCCTTCCCCAAAGGTGTATTTCAAAAGGAATGACATTGGCAGGATTGCCAAAGCAGGGCACTTCAAATGTGCTGTGGGTAACTAGCATATAATGCATTGTTCAGTACACAGACATTGAAACACACACAAAACATCCAGAACTGCCATTGTTGGGGATGGAACCCTACCACAGTTCTAAATCACACTCCAGCAGTACACAGTTACTGGACTCGCTACGGAGATTACTGGGCTGCAATGTTCCAAGAGGTGTATTTCTAGGTGGGTGACATCAGCAGCCTTGCCATAGTTGAGTATATGAATTGTAAGTAGTGTGAGTACCCTAAAAAGGTCCTTTATTCAGTCAGACACACACATTTGTCAATTCTGGGGTTAGAACACCTACCTAACTATTTTATCACACTACAGCAGTGCATAGTTACAGGATGCACTACGGAGATTACTAGGCTATAACCTTCCCAGAGGTGTATTTCTAGGTGGGTGACATTAGCAGCCTTGCCAAACTTGAGTATATGACTTGTAAGGAATGTGAGTACTCCAAAAAGCATTGTTTGTTACTCAGAGACAGACAAAGACACACAGACACCAGGTTTGGGGTTAGAACACCTATTTAACTACTTTATCACAGTACAGCAGTACACAGTTACAGGACGCACTAAGGAGATTACTGGGTTATAACCTTCCCAGAGGTATATTTCTAGGTGGGTGACATCAGCAGCCTTGCCAAAGTTGAGTATATGACTTGTAAGGAGTGTGAGTATTCTAAAAAGCATTGTTTTCTATTCAGTCTGAGACAGACAGACACAAACAGTTGCCGGGGGGGGGGGATTAGAACACCTATCTAACTACTTCTTTACACTACAACAATACACAGTTATAGGAAGCGCTACAGAGATTATTGAGTTACAGCTTTCCCAGAGGTGTATTTCTAGGTGGGTGACATCAGCAGCCTTGCCAAAGTTGAGTATATGACTTATAAGGAGTGTGAGTACTCTAAAGAACATTGTTCTCTACTCAGTCAGAGACAGATGGACACATACAGAGTTGGCAGGTCTGGGGTTAGAACACCTATCTAACTACTTCATCACAAAACAGCAGTATGCAGTCAGAGGATGCGCTATGGAAATGACTGGGTTACAACTTTCCCAGAGGTGTATTTCTAGGTGGGTAACATCAGCAGCCTTGCCAAAGTTGAGTATATGACTTGTAAGGAGTGGGAGTACTCTAAAAAGCATTGTTTTCTACTCAGTCAGAGACAGACGGGCACACACACACAGTTGCCAGGTCTGGGGTTAGAACACCTACCTAACTACTTTGTCACACTGTAGCAGTCACAGGACGTAATCCTCCCAAAGGTGTATTTCACATTGGATGACCTCAGCAGGCTTGTCATAATAAGGCTATGGGGAGGGTGTGTGCATGGGCCATAACCCATTCATCTAGGGGTTGACACGCCACATGTGGGCACTCACGGGTCTTATGTCACAGGTACGTGTATACAGCTACTAGATGACTACTTCCTTGTACAGTCATGTTGCACAGCTGGCACGTGCACCATAGTCTGTAATGCTGACAGATACAGGTGGCTAGTATCTCCAATGGGTAACATCTGCACCTCATATGTTTGGGGCCCTTTGGCTGTGTGCTGGGTAGGACAGGCCTGGATGGCTTCTTGTCACAGTGACCCTCTTCCACACATCTATGTATGTCTACCTATGGCTTATATTAGTGTGTTGTCCCGACATATATGTCTGTATTCCTATCTACTGTGTGTGCAAGGCATGAGTGGTGCATACTGACAAGTGTCTGCACTAACACCTGCAACTGCCAGATATGTCTGGTCCACTGGTGTTTGCAGTCATTGCTTCATGTGTTTGTGTGCGTGAGCATGCCCAGTATGACCTTTCAGTATGTTGTGGACTGACATTGCCTTCATTTCTCTCAGTGTGTGAGCATGCCCAGTATGGCCGTCTGTATTGAATTTGTGGATCATGTTCAGGTAGTTTGTGCTGTAGTGCTGACCTTTGTGTTGTACACCAACAGGTAGCATGCTGTCTCTTGCAGGGTATCCATCAATCATTTGGCTTTGACTGTT
Organism: Protopterus annectens; assembly: GCF_019279795.1. NCBI lineage: Eukaryota > Metazoa > Chordata > Ceratodontiformes > Protopteridae > Protopterus > Protopterus annectens. The sequence goes on from NC_056729.1 coordinate 751,318,436, forward strand.
ACTACATTTCTGCATAACAGGGGTGGCACACCTGACTGCTTCTACATTTCTACACAGGCATGGGGGGGCACACCTGACTGTTATTACATTACTATGTAGGATGGGGGGGCACACCTAACTATTTCTACATTTCTACACAGGGTTGGGGGGGCACACCTGACTGTTTTTACATTACTATGTTGGATGTGGGGGGCACACGTGAAACATGTACACATTCGCTATGACCATACTGGTATGTCAGGTACTCCATTTCATTCTGTATTGCTAACTATCATGCCAATAAGAGGCATACCAGTGTACTACAGATCAATCATGGCTTTGGTTGCCCTACATATTATTGTCTGACTTCCTACCCTTCAGAACTAACATCCCACTGCCTGCCCTGCTGTGGTCAGTCTGTGTAGGCCTGGGGGGGGTAACTATAGCCATCATTCTGGGGCCATGGCACAGGCTCTGTTTGGGTTTGTCTACACCTGTCCTGCTGGCAAAAACTGTTGTTGGGTATGTGAACTGTCCTGACTGGCATGTGTGGGTCATATGGACACACATGTCACACAGCACATTTCCTGCAGTGGGTTTTATCACCCTGTATAGTACTGCCTACTATGGTGACTCCAGTATGTGTTACAGATGTCATGCTGCTACTATGGGTGTCTACTGTCTGCTGCCATAACATTCAGCCACCAAATTCCCTTGCATGCTCACATCCATACCATAGCTACTGGTAACAACACATTCTACTCCATTTGGCAATTGGTAGGTTGATTGACTTACCTTGCAGGTGTGCTAGACTTACGGATGGTGCTGGAGGGCTGCCTATGTTGGATACACATTGTACACTCCCTATACATGGTTGAGCACAGGTAGTGTTATATTTGGCATCCCTTTTACTGTATGTGCAAGTCAGAGAGAGTTTTCATTCCCTGGGTCCCTACTGTGTCAGTGCACATGCTATGTGTTGCCTCTTTGCCAAGGCCAGGGCATACTGGACACACCTCCTTCTGCCTACTGGTGCAGGCTCAGGCTGCTCCTCCTCCTGGTCACTCTGTGCCTGTGCAGGTCTTGGCATTGGTGAGGGGCTGCATGGCCCTGCTCCACGCTGTTCCTGCTGCAACTGTTTCTACAGGATCATATTGTGTAGCATAGCACATACCATAACAATTTGGGTACATGTAGCTCGTAAATACTGCAAGGCTCCATCGGATGTGTCCAGGCACCTGAACCATGACTTGAGCATCCCAAACACACGCTCTATTATATGTCTGGCCTGTGCATGCACCTCATTATGGTGTTGTTGTTCAGGTGTGTGTGCATTTCTGATGGGTGTCATCAGCCACAGCTCCAGTGTGTACCCAGCATCCCCCACTTGGTGACAATAGGGGATGTCCCCACTGGCAAATCTCTGTTACAGCTGTGTTAGATGCCATATGTGGGAATCATCATAGCTTCCAGGGCAGCCAGCGCACACATTCATTATAATGCACTGGGCATCACAAATGACCTGGCAGTTGATGGTAGGGGATGCCCCTGTGGTTGATGTAGGCCCTACCCTGCTTACAGGTTGGTGTTTTGATGCATATGTGTGTGTGCAGTCTATAGCACACACTACCCCATGGTATTCTGCTATTTGGTGGAAGAGGCACATATTGCTGGTCAACACCTCACGGGTGTTGAGGAAATATATGTGCTCACTGACATGTGCTGACATGGCATCCAGGAACTGCTGGAATACTCTGGATGCTGATGCCTATGAGATCCCCATGTTATCCCCAGTTGTGCTTTGGGAGGTACCTGTGGCTAGTATACCTAGGCCTACACATACCTTGGTATCCACTGGGATGGGCTCCCCTTGGCCAGTTTGGTGTATCAGGTGTGGCCTGCACAGTCAACAATTTGCTGTAGGAGGTTTCTGTCCACCCTATAGCGCTCCACTATTTCTCCAGCTCATGCAGCCCCTGATAGGTTTCCCTGGGTCTGTACACTCTTCTCTGTCTCCTCACTGAGGGTTGTTTGGCAGCATTCACATCCTCACCACCCTCAGCCTCTTGCACATGTTGTTCTATGTTACCTGCTGTAGCCCTTCTCATTTTGTAAGTTTGTTTGTTAAAATTTCCACTCTTGTATACACCGGTGGTATAGAGTGTGGGAAAAAACAGAGGGGAAGGTGTTTGCACCCCCAATAGTTTATAGTGGTGTTCTGGCCTGGGCTGGGCTGCTGCATGTGTAATTACCTCAATGGACACCTGCAACAACTGCAGAGGCCACAAACGTACCTTGCAAAGATGATCCTAGGCCTGAAACAGTTGTCCTATATGGACAGACACAAAACACTCCAACTATTCTCTGTCTCATATCACCTACTTAGAGGCAATCTCTGCTTGCCCTACAAAGCCATGTCTGTCCCAGCTTCATTAGAAATGCTACATCCAAGGATATCCCAATCCCTCCGCACCACATGCTCCAGAGACCTCAACCTCATTACCACAATCAACAGAACATGCCAGAGGGACAAGTGCCTAACCCAGAGACTGCCCATGCTATGGACTAGACGTCCCATACATGTCAAACAGAGCAGTTTACTGGCCTTCTTCAAGAGAAATCCTGCTGAATGGATGGGAAATAGAGAATTCAGCCCAGGGATCACTGCAGTGGCTCTACTCCACAGAGGCACTGTGAAAACATATCAGGTGGCACAATGACAGGGTAATCCTCTGGCTAGGCTTGTAAAGGCTCCAGGGTCATTAGCCTAGTACACACCTATGAACCTATTAACCCAAACATCTGGATATCCCATAGACATCTGTACAGAGGACTGGAATGGTCTGCACAATGGTTTAACATGCTGCATGTCAGGCAGATGCCATTACCATGTTACATCAGGTAATGCCATTGGGAGGTGGTAAACAGGCATGGATGGTACACCAATCAAAATGCTATCAATCAAACAGGATATGATCTTTTGCCAAAGGGGCACACACACTTGCCAGTACTGAGAAGAGAACCCCTACCTGTCTAGTTATTTCTACTACAGTGTAATGCAGTTATCAGATGCTCCACAGAGCTTACATGAGTACTTTGCATCCCAAGTGGCTTCTAAGGTGAATGACATCAGCAGGCCTAGTAAAGTAGGGTGATGGGACAATTACAGGGTGGTACACAAATGAAAATGGTATAACCCACACAGTACATGATTCTCTCACAGACACACACACACACACACACACACACACACACACACACACACACACACACACACTCACACGCACTTGCCAATATTGGGATTAGAACTCCTGCCTATATAGTTTTGTCTAGTATAGTGTTTCACAATTACAGCCCACACTATAAAGCTTACTGAAACTTTCATATGGCCAAAGCTGCTGATAACTGCACAGCTGAGGTAAAGTATTACAGGTGGCAGTAAGTCTGCCTTCCATTCCACCTTTACATCATGCTAGTTCTTTCTGTCTTGCACTTCAAATGGCATTATGGCTTGGCACTTCATCAGGTTAATGTATCAATAAGTGTGGGACAGCTGGGAGCCATCAGCAGTACTCGTTCATCACAGAAGTAGCCCCAGTACTTACTAGTTATGTCCACCCCTCCCGGCATGATTGCAGGGCAGTCTTCTGTGCTGTCACCCATTACCCTGGTGCACTTGTCCATTCTGAGACACTGTTGCAACTACCTTATGTACACAGATAACCCTCCCCTCTAAACTCCAAACACTCAGACCTGTGGGAGTTATCCATATATCCCCCAATGTGGACATATGCACTCTCCAGCAAAGACTGGACTAGCAGGTCAAGAGAATAAGATCAACAACTGCACCACACCATGTGGAACACATAGCTCACCATGACACCCACTTTGACAGCCATGACATACAGTGAAAAGGCACCCACCCACCTTCACAGAGGCACTCAATCGACATTTACCCAAACAGCACAGACCAGCAAGACAGACACCCACTCAGACACCACAACATGGCACATGCCAAGAGACACATATTTAACCTGCACAGTGTGCCCCTCAACCTAAGCTCCTAAGGCTAACCACTTTACACAATACAGTGCTCATGAGTAACTGACTACTGAGGCACACACATATCCCACTCACTAAGTTGAATATGGAGCAGGTAACAGCCAAATGTCTATCACATGCAGGCATCCAACACATGACACAACCAGTCATGGCACTCCACAACAACTATGAGTATCACTCTGTATCCATGTAGATGTGAATGACCGGGGCCACACCTCCCTGGACTATATGACAGGAGACATAGTTGAACTCTCTGATTATGTAGTCCAGGCAGGTGTGACAGTAGTCCTGAGCAGTATACCGCCATCACCCAGAATGATGCTGTGGTACTATCAACAGATGATTGGCTGCAACATTGGCTTATGTGTTTTGTGTCATTCTCAGGGGAACCACTAGCTCTTTGCTTGGGATGACATAATTAACAGAACTACTTCCCCTGGATTCACGAAGCTCCATGTCGGAATAGCATTATTCTGACATGGAGTGGTTCGTGTCTGTGTAGAGCAGCAGCATACCTTGAATATTAATGAAGGCACACTGCTCAGCTTTTACACAGACACGGATCTGTGTATGAGTGCAGGGGTGTGTGTTTGAGAGCAGAGCTCTCACAATATACATGCCCCCTGCACGGAAGTCAACAGCAGCAAGAGTGCATGTCTGTGGACTCTACTGTTAGTGTCCGTGGATAAAAAAAAAAAAGTAAAACAGTAAAGCACACATGATACATTCCCAATTATGTAAAAGCAATATTTAAAATCTGTCCCTATTTGTTCCCCCATCATTATATGTTTTCACCAGAATGTGTGCAAATACAAGGTAATGCAAAGCCCCTGTCATGTTATCAATGTTCACGCAGCCCCCCCCCCAGATAAAGGTGCAGAAAGCAATGTCCAGACCTATAGTAAAATAGTCAAAACACATATGTTTTTGTTTTTCATTTTATTCCCACTCTGCAATAAAGTTTAAAGTGTAGCAACCAAATAAACAGCCATTGCAGCTCTTGAACCCAGTACTCCATACACACTAGTCAAAATGCTTAGCCACTAATCCATTTGAGATGAAAAGCATTTTGATGTTTTTCTAACATATCATGCACTCTAATTATTAAACATTAATGGAAAAGAAATACCAGACCCAGGTCTTGAGCACAGAAGCCCATACACCACAGTCAAGCCATTCAAGCTGCAGAATTCTACGATATGTTTTCCAGCATATCATGCAGTCTGGTTATTTAACATTAATGGAAAATAAAAGTCAGTTCCAAATCTTGAACACAGGACCCAATACACTATAAACAGTGAACATACCACTGCAGCAAAAGAGCTGTATGAATTGCTCTTGTTTTTCAAAGATATCATGCAATACAGGCATACAACAATAGTGAGAAAACTCTGTGGAAACATTCATGTGCTGTATATAGACATATATAGATAAGCAAAAAGTGCAGTGTCATCCCCTTTGGTAAAAACTTTGTACCCATGAACTACCACATAGGCAGCAACCTACTTAACACTGAATGCCTGATAAGAGACCTTGGGACCCAGGTGGACAGTAGTCTCTCCTTTGATAGTCACATCACCACAGTAGTCAGGAAGTCCTTCTACGTGGCACACCTCATCATAAAAGGGTTCTCATCCAGAAAAAAAGAGGTCATTGTTCCCCTCTACTCGTCATGCATTAGACCCATTTTAGAGTACAATGCCCCTTTTGGAATGTACCTCACAAGACATCTGCAGCAGCTGGAAAGGCCACAGAAGTACCTCACAAAGAGGATTATTGGCCTCAAACAAATGCCCTACACTGACCGCCTCAAAAAACTCCTGCTTTACTCCATAGCATATCGCCTACTCCGAGGTGATCTCTGCCTAACATATAAAGCTATGTCAAACCCAGTGCTGTTGGACATGCTACACCTAAAGAAATCCCAATCCCTCCAAGCTACATGCTCTAGGGACCTAAACCTTGTCACCACAATAAACAGGACACACTGGAGGGATAGATTCCTGTCCCAGAAACTTTCTATACTCTGGAAAAAGCTACCCATCTATGTCAAGCAAAGTTCTTCGTTAGCACTCTTCAAGAAAAAACTTGATGAGTGGATGGAAATAAGAAATACACCCCGGGGATCACTTCTGTGTCTCTGCTCGACAGTGACACAAGAAAATAACTTTCTTGGGTGGCGTAAGCTATGGAACCTTGCTGGCTAGGCTTACATAGGCCCTTGGGCCGATAGCCTAGTACCTACCTATGAACCTATGAACTTGTGAACATATACATATATAGCTATACAATGTTATATGCATGTATATGTATATATATATATATATATATATATATATATATATAGTTTTATTTATCTTTATAATTTTATATATATATATATATATATATATATATATATATATATATATGTGTGTGTGTGTGTGTGTGTGTGTGTTGAAACATATTTATGGAAACATAGCGACACACACACACACACACACACACACACACACACACACACACACACACACACACACACACACACACACACACATAGTCATTCAAAGGGGATCCAGTATCTGTCTGCCTGGGATGACATGAATGACAGACCTTGATGCTTTGCCAGAGATGGCCTATATTTGTCACCCCTGGGCTACTGAATACTGGCCAAGGCTCTTGCCACCCATATAATGCCTTTTGTAGGTGGTGTTCCAAAGACCAAATTACCAGCATAACAGCTGCAAACAAATGCAATCTGAGAGTCATGCTGCTCAATGCTAAAAGTCTAAATCTCAATATGCACTCACTCGAATCACTCCTTAAAATGGAGAACATCAGCATCTGTGCTGTAACAGAGACCTGGTTCAAGGCAGTAGAAAGCACCCATGCACTGCCAGGCTATTATCCTTTCGGCCACAGAACTTGGACCAAAGCTTGCAGCTAACATTGGGCAAGACAGCAATTCAGGTCGTAGCCTGCTATAGATCCCCAACCATGTCCCAAGATGTACACTCCACGTTCCTAAGCACCCTGGAGAATATTAGGGACCAAACTAACACTCTCATGCTGGGTGACTTCAACTATGCCTCCATTAATTGGGAAAACTACTCATGTACCAATACACTTGCCCAACGCTTTCTGGAATTCATAAATTCCAATGTCCTGGACCAGCTCGTTCTTACCCCCACTAGTGGTAGCAACATCCTTGACCTGGTCATTACTAACATGGATGACTGTTTCTCCACACCAGTAGTCAACTGCTCCCTGCTTAGATCTGACCACAAACTAATCAACTTGGAAATCCACATCCCTCCCACCACCCTCACAAATGTATCCACCATGAAAAACTTCTCCAAAGCTAACTTTGGGCTCCTAAAAACTGAGGTGGCTAACTTCATGGCAACCATGCAAATGGAGAATAGTTGTATGACTGCTGAATCATACACCAATGCACTGTACAAATACATACATGAATGCACGGATCTTGCCATACCCAACAGAACCAAGATGCTCTCCTCAAACAAAAGGAAGCCAATCTGGTGGTCCCCTGCCATAAACAAACTCTACAACAGAAGGAGGAAACTGATGCGGAATAACGTGAATTCCCAAGACTGGAAAAACACCCTTAGCAGCCTCAACAAAAGGTTGAGATCCCCCATCAAATCCTCTAAAACTAGCTCTGAAAACATAATTGCAGCAGATAGTAAAGACAACCACAAGGCCTTCTATATTTAGGTAAAGAATCTCTACGGCAGCACTCAGATTTGCTCTGAGCTATTGCACAGTGGTACCTCCTATACCGAGCCAATAGATATTGTCAGTATACTGGCCGACAGATTCAGTGCCAATTTTATCCCTATCCTCCCCAAAGAACCAATCACAATACCAGTAGATTGCCAGACACCCAGTATTACTGATGTACAGGTTAAATCAGCACTGTCCAAAGACATAAATACAGCTTCTGTGGGACTTGACAATATCTCTGGCTGTGTTCTACATGAACTACAGAGTGAACTGGCACCTCACCTGTGTGCCCTGTTCAATCACAGCCACACCTCAGGCTTTGTCCCTACTGAATGGTGCACTGTTACAGGCATCCCTCTCCACAAAGGAGGAGTGACTACAGACCCCGGGAACTATCAGCCCACTAACCTGACAAGTCTGATATGCAAAGCTATGGAACACAACATCATGGACCTAATAAACAAGGATATAGGGAATCTCCAAACTCTGGATCCTACACAGTTTGGTTTTGTGAAGGGTAGATCATGCCTGCTCAACTTGGTCAACTTCTTTGAGTCAGTCACCAGAAATGTGGATGAAGGCAAGGTGGTTTATAAAGCCTATCTTGATTTCGCCAAGGCCTTTGATACCATTTCACACTCAGGAATCACAGAAAAACTCACTAAGTTAGGCATCAACCCCTACATCACTAGGTGGGTTGCAAACTGGTGCACAGATAGCACCAACAGTGTGAAAGTAGCTGACTGCAACTTAGACTGCCGACCAGCCACAAGTGCAGTCCCACAGGGTTCGGTCCTGGGTCCTCTCCTGTTTGGTATCTACTTCTCTGAAGTCCAGGCCAACACAAAGGGACTGTGGCTGATATAATTCACAGATGATTGCAAGTTGGGAGCTATTATTAACTCCCCAAGTGATGTTGACATCCTACAGAAAGGCCTCAATGAGACCAACAACTGGTGTCAGAACCATGGCCTTAAGCTCAATGCCAAACAATGTGTCGTCATCCACCTCAGGAAAAACCCAGTTCCCTTGAATTACCACATTGATGGTAGTCCAATGAACACAGAAGGTGTTACAAGAGATCTTGGAACACAGGTTGACAGCAACTTCTCTTTTGACCACCGCATTGCCACTGTGGTCATAAAGTCCTTCTATGTGGCACATCTCATTACTAAGTGTTTTTCATCCAGGAAGAAAGAAGTTATTGTCTCTCTCTCTCTACTCTTCCCTCATTAGGCCAATCATCGAGTATAATGCCTCATTTGGCATGTACCTCACTAGACACCTACAACAACTGGAGAGGCTGCAAAAGTACCTCACAAAGAGAATCCCAGGACTTAAACACTTATCCTATATGGACAGACTCACAAAACTCCAACTATTCTGTCTCATATCACCTGCTTAGAGGTGATCTCTGCTTGACTTACAAAGCCATGTGTGACCCAGTTCTTAGAAATGCGCTACATCTAACAAAATCCCAATCCCACCACACCACATGCTCCAGACACCTCAACCTCAGTACCACAATCAACAGAACATGCTGTAGGGACAGGTTCATAACCCAGATATTGCCCATGCTATGGAATAGACTTCCCATACATGTCAAGCAGAGCACCTCACTGGCCCACTTCAAGAGAAATCTTGATGAGTGGATGGGAAATAGAAAATTCACCCCGGGGATCACTCCAATGGATCTACTCAAAAGAGGCACTAAGAACTATGGTCGGGTGCCATGATGCCAGGGTAATTCTATGGGCTAGGCTTGTAAAAGCTCCAGGGCCATTAGCCTAGTGCACTCTATTCTACTCTACAGTCTACACACACACACACACACACACACATATATAAATATATATATATATATATATATATATATATATATATATATATATATATATACATATATATAAATATATATATATATATATATATATATATATATATATATACCGCCCACATCCCCATTAACTCATTCCCTCCAGTACAAATCTTTTGAGTGTGCACCATTAACTCCTAGTGGGTGTGGCCTGTGCCTTTAAAAATGAAGTTATCACCTTACAATTCTAACAAATACTCATTGACAGAGGTCAAATATCAATACAATTGTGTTTGCCATCATGTATGCTTCAAGATAAAATATTCTGATACCTTGTATGAAGCATGGTTTTGGAATTATTAATGCAAGTATGAACAAGTAATATTTCACGCCTAGAGGAGCAGTAGAGGGTAACTGCAGATGCGCCTGGAGGTGTCACTTGGATGTAATGAGTTATTAAGGAAACCATAGTAAAGAACTTCTCCAAAGCCAACTTCATGCTTCTTAAGACAGAAGTGGCTATTTTTATGTAATCCATGTAGATGGAAAATAGAAGAATGACTGCTGAATATTACACCAATGCACTGTATGAATACATACACAAATGCATAGATCATGCCATCCCAAATAGAACCCAGATGCTGTCCTCCCAATAAAGGAAACCAATCTGGTCATTCCCTGCCATAAAGAAACTGTACAACAGAAGGAAGAAACTGTTGCAAAAAAGGACTAAACTCCCATGATTGTAAGAACTCCCTTATCATCCTCAGTAAGAAGCTGAGATCCCTCATAAAATCCATCAAAAACTAGTTACAAAAACAAAATTGTAACTGATTCTAAAGACAATCACAAAGTATTCTATAGCTATATCAAGAATCTCAATGGCAACACTCAGATCTGCTCTGAGTTACAGCACAATGGCAGTAAATATGCAGAACCAACTAATATTGCCAACATCCTGGCAGATAGGTTCAGTGCTAACTTTATCCCCTCTCTCACCCACTAAAGGACCATTTCAGTGCTGGATGAACATAAAGCCCATGTAATCACGGCAGCACAGGTAAGAACCACACTCTCCAAAGCCAAGAATACAGCATCCCTGGGACCAGACAACATCCCAGGCTGTGTTCAGCACAAACTACTGAATAAACTAGCACCCCACCTAAGTACCATGTTCAGTCATAGCCTCACTTCAGGCTTTGTGCCTACTGAATGGCATACAGCAACAGTTATCCCACACCACAAGGGGGGAGCCACCACAGACACGGGGAACCACTGCCCCATCATCCTGAGAAGCCTGATCTGCAAGCCCATGGAGCGCATCATCATGGAACTTATAAACAGTGACATAGGTAACCTCAAAACTGTGGACCCCACCCAGTTTGGGTTTGTAAAAGGAGCACCATGTCACCTAAACCTGATTGACTTCTTAAAGCAGTCAACAGAGCAAAGGACAAGGCTAAGGTGGTTCACACAGCCTACCTAGACCTTTCCAAGGCCTTTGACATTATCCCCAACTCTGAAATTACAGATAAACTCACTAAACTAGGCATAAATACCTTTGTCATGAGATGGGATGCCAATTGGTTTACAGACAAAATCCACACTGTGAAAGTACCAGATTCCAAATCTGACTCCAGACCAGTGACAAGTGGAGTACAATAGGGATCAATCCTTGGTCGTCTCCTGTTTGGCATTTACTTCCATGAAGTTCAGATTAACACAGAGGGTCTATGGCTAACAAAGTTCACAGATTACTGCAAACTGGGATACATTATTGAATCCCATTAAGATGTGGACAGTCTACAAAAGGGCCTCACTGAGAAAGATGCCATGTGTCAAAGCCTTGGCTTCAAACTCAACACCAAATAATGCATTGTCATCCCCTTTGGGTAAAACTCTGTGCCCATGAACTACCACATAGCTGCTAGTACACCTAACACTGAAAGTGTGACAAGAGACCTAGGTACACAGGTGGATAGTAGTCTCTCCTTTGATAACCACATTGCCACAGTACTCATGAAATCCTTTATGTGGCACATCATATCACAACAGGTGTCTCATCCAGAAAAAAGGGAGATCATTGTTCCTCTCTACTCATCTGTCATTAGACCTATTATACAGTACAACGACCTGTTTGGTATGTACTTCACAAGACATCTACAACAATTGGAAAGTCCACAGAGTTACCTCACAAAGAGGATCACCGGCTTCTAACAGATGCCCTACGCAAACTGTCTCAAAAGGCACCAACTTTAATACATTGCATATCGCCTACTCAGAGTAGATTTCTGCCTAACATACAAAGCCATGTCTAACCCAGAGCTGTTGGACATGCTACATGTAAAGAAATCACAGGCCCTCCAAAACACATGCTTCAGGGAGCTAAACCTTGTCACCACAATATAGATTACTGCCCATAACACTTTCCATACTCTGGAATAAACTACCCATTTATGTGAAACAGAGCTCCTCATTAGTCCTCTTTAAGATAAATATTGACATCTGGATGATAAATAGAAAATCTACCCTATGATTCACTTCTGTGTGTCTGATCAAGAGGGGAACAGGAAAATATTTGTCTTGGGTGGCGAAAGCCAGGGAATCTTGTTGGCTAGGCTTATATAGGCCCTAGGGCCAGTAGTCTAGTATCTAACTATGAACTTATGCACCTACATATATATATATATATATATATATATATATATATATATATATATATATATATATATATATATTATATGTATATATATATTTGTATGTAGTCATATAACATGCAGTGCAAACATACCTCAGAATCATACATATCAACCTCAGTGCAAGACTAATAAACAAAGGCTGTACAAAGGGTGGGAAATGGGCCACATATACGGACATAATGAGAATATTGCTGTCATAACTGAACAGTTGTACAGCAACAGGGACTGTATCAGCAGAACTGTCTGAATGATATGAGGATGGGAATTGACATGTATGTCAGTCTTCACTGACATAAATCCTTGCATTATAACAGTGTTACCCAGAGAAATGCAAATAAACTGTGGAACAGAAACAAAGTATGGGCCAAACACCTGGGCAGTCTTCAAACAGCCTGGCAGTGGAGAGGTATGTTCACAACCCTTTAGTGCAATGAATCTGGAACAAGCCAGACAAAGTGGGAGGACAAAGGCATGACAATAGAGACATATCCAAATAATGTGAATAGATCAGTTGAGAAGGTTGCTGTAGTAACACTGTTCCTGCTAACATATATTGACAGAAATATCACCTTAGTGCATTTCATAGTTAATGTTCAGAAGCCAAAAGAAAGAACCAACTTAACAGATACAAGCGTACATAATCTGAGGGTTGTGCTACTGTGCTGTTGAGATTCTAAACATAACTATTGAAGGCCTTGTGGTTGTTTTCACTATCTGCTGCAATCATGTTTTCATAGCTATCTTTACAGGATTTGGTGAGTGATCTCAACCTTGGTTGAGGCTGATAAGGGAGTATTTCCAGTCTCGAGACTTCACCTAATTCAGCATCAATTTCCTCCTTCTGTTGTAGATTTTGTTTATGGCAGGGGACCACCAGATTGGCTTTCTTTTCTCTGAGGCGGGCATCTTATTTGTATTGCGTATGGTGAGATCTATGCATTTGTGTATGTGTTCGTACAGTGCATTGGTGTAAGATTCTGCAGTCATGCAACTAGTCCCCATCTGCATGGGTGCCATGCAGTTAGCCACCTCTGTTTGTAGGTGCCCAAAGTTAGCTTTGGAGAAGATTTCATGGTAGTTACCTTTGTGGGGTGGTGGGAGGGATGTGGATTTCCAAGGTGATTAGTTCGTGTTAGTATCTAACTAGGGAGGAGTTGACTGTTGGTGTAGAGCAATGTTTGCCCATGTTAGTAATGACCAGGTGAAGGATGCTGTTGCCTCTAGTGGGAGTAAGAATGAGCATGTCCAGGGCATTGGAATTAATGAATTCCAGAAAGCATTGGATAAGCATATTGGTACACGAGTAGTTTTTCCAGTTAATGGTGGGGTAGTTGATGTCGGGCAGTATGAGATTGCTGGGTTGAAACCTAATATTCTCCAGTGTGCTTAGGAATAGGGAGTGTGAGTCTTGGGCCATGTTTGCGGACCTACAGCAGGCTATGACCTGTATTGTTGTCTTACCCAATGTTAGCTGCACGTGAAGTATCTCAGATGCATTATGTTGTGCTAACAGTCTGTAGGTGTGCGCATCCGTTATGAATACTGAAACACCACCACCTTTGCAGCTTCGGTCCAAGTTCTGGGCCAAACAGGTGTGGAATGAGTGATAGCCTGGTAGTGCAGGGGTGCTTCCTGCTGCCTTGAACCAGTTTTCTGTTACAGCACAAATGTAGATGTTCTCCCTTTTAAGGAGTGCTTTGAGTGAGTGCATTTTGAAATGTAGACCTCAAGTGTTGAGCAGCATGATCCTCGGATTACATTTGTTTGTAGCTGTTACAGTGGTAATGTGGTCTTTGGAACAATGCCTCAAAAAGCCACTATAAGGATAGGAAGGGCCTTGCCCAGTATCTGGAAGGGCAGGAGTGACAGATTCAAGCCATCTCTGGCAAAGGATCATGGTCTGTCACACATGTCATCCCAGGCACACAGATAGTGGATCCCCTTAAAATGATACCAGAAATGTAGCCAGTTGTTGAAATCAATCATTTTCAACTTGTACTGTGGTATCATTCTGAGTGATGGTAGGATGCTGCTCAGGGCTAGGGTCCTAACCGTCTGGGCTACATAGTCGGAGAGATCCTCCATGTCTGTTTCCATATAGGCTAGGGAGGTATGTCTCAGGTCATTCACACCCACATGTACAATGACAGAGTCATATGTGTACCTGTCATGAAGGGAACTCTGTGTGTGTGTTATGTGGCAGATCCTGGTGCCTGACAGGTGGCTGACTGTCACTTTCTCCTTTTTCAACCTAGTGAGTGGGACATCACTGTTTCTCACTACCAAGTCAACTATGCCTAGTGTTTTGGCCATACTGTTTTGCCTTAGGTGCTTTGGTTGACTGGCACACTGTTTAAGAGACATATGTGTCTTGTGATTAGTGTTGTGTGGTGGTGGTGGTGGTGGAGTGCATGTCTGCCTTGGAGGTCTCTGCTGTTTCTGCAGCTTTTTATTGACAGCCTCCGCAAAGGTGGGTGTGTGGTTTGTGTTTTTATATGAAGGCAGTGCTGGTGTGTGCTCTGGTGGGCTATGTGTTCCATGTAGTGTGGTGCAAGTGTTGACCGTCTCCTCTTGAACAACTATTCTGGTCTTGGTTGGAGAGTGTGTGGCTTCCAATTTGGATATATAAATGCATTTCTTGCAAGTTTGAGTGTAGAGAGTTAAGAGTAAGGGTTGTCAATGTATATGAGGCAGTTGCTACATTGCCTCAGGATGGCCAAGGTCAGCAGGTTAATATGTGAAAGCACAGGGAACTGCTCTGTAGACATGCCTGGAGGTGTGGCCATTAATGATAACTACTGGAGCTGTTTCCTCGTAGAATGCTTAGTGCTGTAGCACTTTTATGTGCTAAATACACTTGCTACAAGATGTCTGGTAAAGTGCTAATGTAGTAAGATGTTGAAAGTGCAGGAAAGGAAGGAACTAGCATATCTAAGTGACAAACTGAGGAGCAGACTTGGGCAACACTCAGAAGCTGACATACAGTCCTGGATATGGCAAATCTGTATCTGGATTAGACTAGCTACATGAAAGGTAACTAATTAGTACTACTTTAATAGCCAAATGTCTGGTATATTATATTTGTCTCCATGGTAGTGTAGCTGGTGTACAATGGATGTGTGAGTGCTTATCACATGGGCAACCACCCATGTATACACATGTGTCCCATACAGTATAGTCACACCTCTTGTTACTGTAATGACAGCACATATAAGGATGTTATGTAAAGGAAATAATATACACCTGGCATGCAACAAAATATACAGCCCTTGAACCCAGGAACCTGTACACAATAGTCAAAGCATTCAACCACTAAGCCATCTGAGCTGTACTGTTTTATGATGTTCTCAACCATAGCATGCAGTGCAGTTGGTTTATCATAGGGAAGGAAGACTGTGGAATCAGTAATGATTTAGTTGTCAATAACTTGCAGCAAGCACTGTGAGAGCCAAGAGCATCTTAGGACAATTCTGGACCACGCCAGATGAAGTTGGGGGACCAGTCTATGGACATGCAAACACATTGGTAATGAGACAAAGGGGCCCATGCCACCGACATCTGCTGCCACCCCCTACACAGTACAACTAATAAGTACACAATACACTGCTACAAATTCAGGATAGGCCATACAAAATGGCCAAACATATGCTGACCTCTTAGCAATATAACTAAAATGACTGAAGATAGTAAAACAACATACAACCAGCCATCAATACACACAAATGTTTTAATGTGTTTTGACGTCAAGTATTACAACATTACAAAACATTTGCCTTAAATACAGGAAGCAATTGGCACATAATTATGTATGTTCTTAAACAGCCTCTAATTACACTCCTCAGTTAACCCCCTAGGGGATACAGTATCAAATGATACAATGTAAATTGATTCTTCACATTACAATAGTTCTAAGTGTTCAATCAAACTGGGAAGCAGATCTTTTTCAGAAAAGTACATTGTAACCAACTACCCCATGGTGAAATGTATGAAAGGTAACAGCTATAGAGCATTTGTCCATGTAATAACTAAATATGTCTCACATGTTCTAACAGACTGATTCTAAGGCATGTCCTACTATTCCACAGACCCACCTCTTGACTGTACAGGGTTCTGCATGCTGTCCAGCCTTTGCACTCATATGCATGGCCCGTACCTCACTTAATGTGTCTTATTCCACAATATCACTGGGATGATAGCAGGAATGTCAGCACTAAATACTGATAGAGTGTACCTATCAACCTTCTACTGCATGACAACTGGACAATGCCTGTCATATAACTGGAGGACAGTGGTCCAAACACAGGCCCATATTTGAAATATTGCTGTTATACACTGAGAAAGTTGCTGGTGTTACAGGGTTGGTTGCAACATCTCTATTGTGAGGGATATGAAGTCAGAAACACAAATGGATGTTGCCATTTACTGGCAGCAATGACCAGAGTATGCCACTGATCTGCCAAGGACAACACCTGCCTGGGTAACACACCAAACATAACAGGTAAACCTCTGGCCATTTTGTGGATAGGCCTACAGTTCAGAGCTATGCAGATACATAACTTTGTCAGACTGAAATCCATGCAGAAGTAGCATGTACACACAAAGCCCATAAAACTAGCAGTAGTCACACCATATAACAGCAATACTCACATTTGGTCCCTAAGTCTGTAACATTCTTCACCATTTAGTTGGCCTGCCTCCACAGGTCTTGTAAGAGTTATTCCCACCTGCTGTGTGTAACACTCAGTAGCCATACACATCCAGGATGTGTTCCTCACAGCCAAGGCAAAGTGACAACTCCCACATTAAGTACTCAATTATGGGAGTGTGTTGCCATGACATTGGCTATTGGAAGAACTACCCAGCTGCTCTGTATGCAATTAGCAAGTGGGGAATACCAATTGGTGCACAGGCCATCACCTTGTCAAGAGCATCACCTAGAAAGGGCATGCAGACACCTATTCCAAACATTTGTCCATCAGTACTCCACATTGAGAAACTAAAAAGACACGGAGCAACCCCCTGATACAACCCAGTGCAGTGTGAAATAATAAAAAGGTATATGAAACAAGTCAACATATAAGTGAATGTAGTATGTGTTTTCTAATAATGGGAAATAGGATTTTGAACATTTATGTATGAGCAAGGCTTGCTGTAGTGATGTCCTGCTAAACAGCACCTATGGTCATAGCATCTGCCTGTCTTTGCTGTGACATAGAACACAGCTCAGGACCTTAACTCACCCCCAGAAAAGGACAGCTCAAATATGACAAACACTGGAGTGTCTGTCAAACACTACTGACTGTGCCACTGCTAGGCCAGCTACAGGGATATTGTACATATCCATATGCTACCTGTGAATATGAGTATGATACACATGTTTGTCATGTAAATCTAAGAGAACTATATAGTGTGCATACACCTTCCATAGCCAGAGAACAGGCAAGATTCCACACATGTGGATGGACAGGGTGCTCATAGGTGGACTCCTGGCCATCATGCCCCTGCCACAAGTGCCAAAGCAGGTGTCACCAGACACATGTTTTGGACTGTCATAGAGGCACAGGCATGTGTCAAATCTAGCACTGGACATATTCTCAGGATCACAAATGCAACTCTTCATGCTATGTGTGACAATATCGTTGATCTTGGAGATGCCCACCATTATTATGCTGAGGTCATAGATCATAGATAGTCTGTTGGGTGAGATGGTGGCAATCCTTGACTGTGGGATGTCTGTGCCACAGCATGTGGTGGGATTTAGGCATCAGCCATGTGGACGTAGGACAGCACATGTGCTGGGAGTACAATGGTGTAAAACTGTAAACCATGGCCACATTTGTCACTCAAACACACACAGTCAGAATACTGATCTCACACATACAAGCATACAAACTTGGCATGACTGAGATAAGAACCACTACCTACCTAGGTCTTTCATGGCTCTCCTAAGGTGAGCAACATCACCAACCCTTGTAATGTATGGCAGTGTGCAGTGTATTTGGAGAATGGGGCATCAGAATGCTGTCTCCTACAAATATGCACACTCACACACACTTGCAAACATTGGCATGCAAAACCTAATTAATACATGCTTTCCTGGAGTGCTGACATGGCACCGTTGTGTAGATTGCAGAAATGTATTTGGTTAGTAACTGAATATATTTTTGCAAGCTACACTGTTCCAGCACAGAACATGCTCCTTTGCTGGATCACTAATCAGGCTCATTTGCATGGTTTTCACCAGCAAATGAGCTCATTAGCAACAGTGTAGGGCCACTCGTGCACATGAAAACGACATGTATGTGGATCACAAAGTGGCCATTTTCCATGCAGGAGTGGTTAAACTGTTCCTGCATGGAAAATAAAGTGTCATGAATCCCGGGGTACATTTCAGTATCTGGAAAGAGTGTCAGAAACAGGTTAGTACAGGAGTGTATTGGTCATAAATGAGATGGCAAGGACCTTCTATACAAATAGCTGTATTATTGGCACAGAAGATGCAGAACTCTAAGGATGAAAAGAGTATACTTCATCAAACTGAGACAACTTTTTACCAGAAAACCAATCACATGGTATCAGAGTGATGCAAAAATACCATGGTCCTGATTTCTAAGTGAAGTTCTGCAGGCTGAGACATTAATCACAATCTATTCCTTGCCTTCTGAATCTTACTTACCCATGTTCATTGGGGCACTGCAGCTACTGCTACTCAAACTGGGTCTTCTCAGTAAGCTGTAATGCTGAAACATTTCTTCTGTTTAGACTATGCAGTAATTGTTGCTTAACTGCTCTGTAACAAGAATGTTGCATCCTCATCTGCATCACCATGAAGACATTTTGAAACTTGCCCATTCTTTCAGTTTTCCATGCCAGTTGTTTTTGCTTGCTGTGAAGTCCAAAGAAATTCATATTCCCATATATATTTTAGGTATCATTATACATTTCTCTGATGTTGATGAAGAGGCTAAGTAGCTTGATTAAAAAACACTGGTACAAAAGAACAAGTGCTCTAAAAGAATGGATCGGTTCTTTTAGAGAGCTTGCTTTGTTGTACCAGTGTTTTTCAGTTTGGTTTGGTTCACTAGTTTTGGTTATCTTGTTTTTTTATTGAGGCTAAGTAGCTTCACACTGCATGGATGGTATCCATAATGATATCATGTTTACACAATGTCCTCTGTGTACTTCTTTGTGGTTTATACAGTAAATGTGTCACTCTATACTCTATGTCTGAGCACTCAGTTTCATTCCATGTGCCTTCCATGCCTGAGCACCTTGAAAAGCCCTTAAAAATAATATATTAACCAGAAGACCTCTGATTTCTTTTCTGGAGCTTAAAGTCCTTATTACATCACAGTAGTATAATGTTTCATGGAGCTGCTATCACATATCTAGATATACAGAGAACCACACTCCCCTTTTCCATTTGTTTCTTATTTCAAACCCTCCAATCCAGCAAAAGGTTTTAATAGATTTCAGAGAAATGTGAAATGCATGTAGTGCCATCTCTCTTATGAAAACATCAGTGAAGATGTGACGGCCTTTGCACCATTGCCTAATCCTGTCGTCTACCTCCTGCATTTTCTATATCCTGTAGCCCTTCTCATCTTTTAATTCTGACACTCCTCTTACAATTTTTCCCTTACAACTCCGATTCCTTTTACCCTGCATTTTCAACCAACTACACTGAAAACTACTTTATGCCCTTTTAAGTGCAGAATCCATTGTCTCCCTTCTTGCGTACGCCTCCTTATTCTTCACAAGGCATTCTGTATTCTCCCCTCTACCATTTAAATTACATTTTTGTTTCTACTAAGCAATCCTATATTCCTTTATTCCTTTAACCTTCTCATGTTTTATTTATTTATTTATGTTTTGAATAAACATATTTTATTAATTTCTTATTTTACATATTAAACATATTGTATTACTTTCTTGATTTCTTTACTGGTAAACAAATGGCAGAAGTGACAAACACCATGGCATGACAGGAATCCTGTAACTAAAACTTACAGCATAAAACTACAATATTTGATGTACAACCATGTGAATGATAATAAAATGACTTTTGATTAACCTGTGTGAACCCAATTAAGTAATAACATCTATCTTATTGCATAACATGTAAACTTTATATTAGCTTAGAATATATCTTGCAATTACTGTCCATTTGCTCAAAAGAAGACATTTGCTTTATACAGTAATTTAATGGCATTCGACATCCTGCTTAAGCACACAAGTAACACTGAATGAGATTAACAACAAACCTCTAGATGGTCAGAATATGTATATTGCAAGACAACTAATATAGAAGGTAAAGGCTACATCTCTCTCGTCTACAATATTGCACTTATCTATTCTGAAAGGCAAATTATTTCTCAGCTGATTAGAAACACATCCATGATTGAAAACCAGTTTCTGCTCAGTCTCTCCTTCTGTCTTTTTTGTCTAGCTGTGGCACATTCAGTCTTATAAAATATTCACCACCATCTGCCAATAATCTGTTATGGAGGGAGATTTGGGGTTTTTCCAAAACTTTGCGATACCTTTACACTGCTAAAAAGATTATGTGCACATTAGTAGGCCGAATAAGTACTTCCTTGGTTATGCCATATACATCAAGATCCCTCCTGCCTGCATCTGCCACAGGGAAAACTTGATCCAGCTTACATCTTGTTTATTTGTCTATTCTGTTATTCCCCATGCCTCCAGACCTATACACCTAAGAATATTAAACGCTGTTTCTCTTCCTCTTCATCTTTTTCATCTTTTCCTGCTTTTCTTCCTAACATTACCACTTCCATCTCATTTAGGGCGTGTTCTAATTCTGAATCACTGAAATTGCACTCTCATTTAGGGTGTGTTCTAATTCTGAATCACTGAAATTGCACTAAACAGTCTTTACTAACAACTCTGTCTTCCTGCTGGGATGAGATGTGAGTTGAGTCAAGCCTATATATTTATAAGTTTTACCTGAGCTATAAGGGGGATACATTTAAGACAATCAGGCTAACATAATCAATAAAGTATGTATGGCTTATCTGTACCCCTTGGATCAAGGTGGAATAACAGTATGCATATTTATTTACGCAATAAGATGACTGAGCTTCAAACCTTGCTTTATTTAAATTCCTCTAAAATACTTATAAACAATGAGTTTTGACAGTCATCTTTGCTTCAGCTGCCAGGTTTAAGTTTAAACATTTGCATTCTGAATCTTCTGCTGGATGAAGTTTTAAATTTATTTATAACAGTTTAAAGGCTTGATGTGCTTACATGAATATAGAGCAAGGTACCCTAGTCATAGAAACTGATAATATAATTAAGGAAGATTAAGTTAAAATAATGTGCTGTTATATGAACATAAGATATAATTTAGAACAGTAACTGAATTTTTTATAGTTCCGGGCATCTACTTTCAGGCATGGCCCAACCATAGTATTAGGCAATATTAATATTTCAAATATCAAATGATCAAACTTTTATAGCAAGGCATTATCTAAGACAGAATTCTTGGGCATTTTTTTGGATAAAATGCCAAAAACACTTTATTTGACACAAGGGGAAAAATATAGTAGATTTGGCATTTGTTAACCATTTGAGCTTGTTACTAACATTTAAGCATTACCCTCATTAGGGAATATGGCCATGTAGCCATGGCCTTAATAATACTGGAAACAAGATATGTCAGACTAAAGCTGATCAATCAAACTATTAGAAAATGACCACTACAGAAATGACTAATGGCATTAGTGCTACAAACTAAATGGATGTAAGTACTAATAGTAGTAGAGTAGGTCAGGGTGCACAGCACAGATTATGTTATCAATCATTGCAGAAAAATGTCTATCAGAAAAGCTAGAGTAACAACCACACCACCCCTTTATGGGGGCTATGGAAAGACAAAAGAGGTGGAAGTGTTTTGTTGTAAATTCAGAATGGTATTAGTAGATTCATACTAGTAGTATGGGACCAGATGCTCCCTCTTTAATTCATGGTATGAATCCTGATTCTTCTTCATGATCCTTTGTAACTCTAGTTTATTAAACTGCATAAGCATATTTATGGAATATAATTTAGATACGCTCAAATTTCCCTTGGCTCAGTTTATGGAGATGCTCTTGTTAAAAAAATATTTTATCTTATTGCAGCCTCTTGATTTTCAGTAAATCCTTTTCCAAACGGAGGACATCCAAAATGCTGCAAAGACTTATGTACATCATTGAGACAAACATTACAGGAAATGCACTATCAACAACTGCATATTTAATTGTACAATTTTGCAATATGTTAACTAAACTTATGATAAGGAAATGTTAGTATGTTGGAGTGGAGAGAATATATTTGCCAACTGAAATTAACTGCATGTATTAAACAAAGGTCAAATGATACGAACAAGTTAAAATAATTTTTGCAATGTTAATCAAATGATAGCTCACATGATTGTTTGAAATTTAAGTGCATTATGGTTAGGTTTGTTTTGCAGTCTAATGAAGTCCTGTGAAGATGATAGCGCTTACTGTGTATTATGTTTAGCTCTCTGTTGTTATTATAATTTCATTAGTGGAAGAAGGAAAAGCAAAATGGCATGAACTTGACTTAGAGAAACAACAATTCTTAGGGAGGGGGTCTGCATTTTGTTTGGCTAAATATTATGAACCAGTTGGTGATATATTTGATGTAACTTTAGGTGTTATTGGTGTTTACCTTAATCTTACAAAGGCATTTGGCGGTGTTATTCATAACATCATCATACCATGTCTCAGGGTTAGGAGTGTCAGCATTTACAAATGTACAACAGATCTACTATTGGTTAACAGAACAGAGGTAGAGGGTAATAATATCATGTTCTAAATCTGAGAGGGTCACAGTAAGTACTGGAGTTCTACATAGGTCATTTAGGGTCAGAACGTCTTCCTATATTGTTTAATGTTTTTTTAATATGCAGGTGACATATCTCATTACAGCTAAAAGAATACAGACCTTTTGATATATTAATGACTACAAAGTTATGCACTTTGGTCTATTTATAACTAGGAAAAAAGGTGCTGCTAAGTGATGCAGAAATTGATGTTGCCATGTTCACTGCGATTGTGATCTCAGTTTATTCATAACTAATCAACTTAATTTTGGGAAATGCTACAAACTAACCCTTAAAGCTATAAGCTAGGTTTTTAAAACCTTTGCAACTTGAGAATGTGCTATTTTAATAATCATTTTATATATTTATTTTTTACAGTAGACTAATTATTGAGCATAATACTATTTTCAGTTGCAACATTGAAGGGAGGGGAGTTAAAGCTATAATATACAGAAATAAATTTTACCACAAAGAAAACTGATTTCAGATAGATGGATTACAAATACCTTGTCAGTGAACCTATATTGACTGTAACAATCCTTAGTTCATGTTTGGCAGGCTGATTGGTTTTATGTCTGTCTTTCACTGAACAGAGGTATTCCAAGTAATCCAAGCTGGACAACTTCACACCAGCTAGCCAGTAGCTTATTGGCCCAAGGGTATAAGAAATGTATGCTTGCAGCCAATACAAATTGCCATAATGAATAAGTTGTTTGTCTCCAATGCACCAAGTACAAGGTTAGGTTGTAACCTCCAGCCAATGCCAATATGATGTTTGCATGCTTTCTATCTATATATCTATATCTATATCTACATATCTATATAGATATACATAGGTGGATATGATTTGGCAATATCCACACAGTTTTGATTCTATGTAATTTTCTATATGTTGGAGCTTTTCTCTTCAAGTCTCCACTGAAAAAGGGCCTTTGGATCAGTTGGACTAATCCAGTTAACAAAAAAAACAAACAAACAAAAAAAAAAAACAAACAAACAAATAATTAAATAAATAAAAAGATTCCATACCTGCAGATTAGCAACATCAGCACTAAGGAATGCCATTTGTATCTCTCAAAAATTCTTCCAACATTTTAAAATCCTTCTTCACCAGTTTAAAGATCTAGACCCTCTGGTGCTTTTGTTTTTTCCAATTTAGTAATACTGCCAAATACCTGCTGAAGGCAATACCTAGAACTATTGCTTCTTTAAGCAAATGTTAACCCTGCAGCAGTGACAAGACAATGATCACCTTATATTTCTTTTTTGTTTATATGTTCGTTTGTTCATAAGATCCTAGATCATTAATAGGCTAAAACCCAAGGGAGCCTTTTTAAGCCTAGCCATGCCTCCCAAATGTATCTTACAAGTTTTGTCATTCTAGGTTATTTTAGGGGCATATGCAGATGTAGGCATGTGTTGCCAAACATTTACAGGCCACCAGTTTCTGTTAGAGACATAATTGCCAGACCAGGGTTACATTTTGGATTCACCATCTACTGGTCCAAGTTACGCTTGACTGGGTTAGAGAAGAACTCTGTTTCACATGGATAAGAAGCCTGTTCCAGATAAGGTGTTATCTCTGATACATGTCCCTCCAATATGGCCTATTTATGTTGCAGATGAGGTTTACATCCCTAGATCTGGTCATTCTGATGCCATTTGTTTGTACATGTTTTTGTCAATCACACGTCATGTGATTTACAATTGTTCAAAAGTGCTGTTTGGCACAACAAAAAAACAAATACCATAATGTCAAACCTTACAACAGTGAATGCAATACAGCAGTCGCTGTTGTAAGGTTCGACACTGGGATGCAGATCACACTATAGTGGGGTTTGGGAAATGTACCCTTTCCCTCACTATTGTGCGATCCCAGAGTTTGTATATTTAAGTAGCAGGGGGTGAGGCAGTTCAGGGGGCTTGCCCCCCTGCAAACACGTTTTTTACTGTGCAAGTCACAGTAATACTGTTACCAGAAATGTGGTGAATGTTCTAATTATGTGGAATTCGAACATTCACCACTTCGGAGTACGACTTTGTGTTCAACATTATAAATTTTGCGTTTTTGTTTAGAATTAGTAGCAATTCGCCGTTGTTTAATTCGGTGAAATAATAGTAAACTGTTTTGCAGATATGCAACATGTCCATCAGAGCATGATCAGAGGATGCTTTTTAGACCAGAATACATTGCCTTCAGCAGTCTGTAGGTGACTAAGTGCAGGAATATGGCTTTGAGACTGTTCACATAGGACATGTTGTTTATGCCCTACATTCATTTTGTGAGGAACTTCTGTGGGTGCTCCAGTTGTTGTATAGGCCTGGCCAAGTACATACTAAGGGGGGCATTGTACTCAAAGATTGGTTTGATAAGGACTGTGTACAGCAAAACCATCACATCTTGGGACATAGATATTATACTCTTGCTTACAAGTACCATTCCCTTGGTTATAAGTGTCAACACAAAATCAATTTTCCCATTGAAAGCTCTGAACTTGCCTTACGAAAACCTAAACATTTGATCAATGATATCCTTCTTCAGCCATTAGAAGACTAAGTTCCTAGAGTTCTTACTGGAAGCCTCTTTAAGCAATAGGTCTGGCTTTAGCAAAACCCCAACTTTACCTATTGCACCAAGAGTTTTGGATGACCTTAGAGCAACAGCCAGTGAAATGTGTATCCTGGGCAGTTCCATACATTGGCATCTCCTCAAATCAATGTTGAGGAGCAAAAATAAATACATAAATATATAACTATTAGTACTACTGCTGAAAAATTCAGGCAATCATCCCCTTTTAAGAAACTATTATATACCCAATTAATGATTAATAATAATGCATACTATACACCAGAACGTTTAAACACCTTTTTCCCAACATTTTACCCTTCTGTCCTTTTTGCCCCACAGCGACTGATGACCTCTTACATGTCTTATGGTACTGTAAATATGCATAACATCTATGGGACTCCATAAGGATTAAACTTACAAAAATGGGATATGGCAAATCCACTCTCTCATGGGAGTTTGCTAAACTACATATAGGTCATCCTGGCATACCCACAATTGCTCTTTTTATGCTAATTAAGCTCTACATTACACATAACTGGTTGGATCACTCTAAATTAGACTGGGTTAACTCTAGGAACATGGCATCCAAGTATATTCTATCTCATAAACCAGCTACTAACAATATTAACAAATGCCTGAAATGCCTCGGTTTCTGGAGTATTACCCTAGATTGCATCCTAAAATAATATAGAATGGTTTTCTATATCTATTATCCTCTGTAAATACAATCATCAGTCTTCCTCTACAAAGTCTCACTCCATTGTGTTCTCTAATGATTACCTATGTGCATGTCACAAATAGGAAAATAAGAAATATCAAGCTTTAATAAATGTAATTAAAATCTTGATACTATAATGTAGCACTACTAGTAAATAATTGTATGTATGTGATGTTTTGTCCCTTTTTTCTTTAGTCTATTTTACTATATAGCTAATTACTGAATTTTGACTATGTGCCAAGAACAATATTTTGTATTAACAGTTAACATTGTTAAGTTTCTTATATGTATGTTTTTCTTTCTCTGTTTTTTTTTTTACCTCTTCATACTAAGAAAAATGAATCTTAAGAATACTTGCTGATTACCAGAATGACAGATGGCTTTTTCTGTCTATGTATACTGATTATTTACAGTTAAACATTTGCTGTTATTATATATCACAATATGTATAATGAAACTAAAATAAAATAAAGATATGAAAAAAAAAATAATTCAGGCAATCAGCAATGGGAGTACTTCATAGGTTCATAGGTTCATACTAGGCTATCTGCCCGAGGGCATTTACAAGCCTAGCCCATAGTTTTGTGGCTTACGCCACCCCTTTAGTATGGGGAACTATACCCATTATTTTGCTGTGCCTCTGTTGAGCAGTGACACTGAGGTAATCCCTGGGGTATATCTGCGATCTCCCATCCATTGGTCAAGATTTCTCTTGAACAAGGCCAGCGAGGTGCTCTGCCTCACATATACCGGGATTTTATTCCACAGCATAGGGAGTCTTTGGGTGATGAATCTATCCCTCCAGCACGCCCTATTAATAGCCGTGTCGAGGTTTAAGTCTCCCGCCCTTGTGGCTCTGACGGATCTAGATTTTTGAGGTGAAGCATATTCATCAAATCTGGGTTTGACATGGCCTTGTATGTTAGGCAAAGGTCACCTCTGAGCAAGCGGTAGCGACTGAATAGAGCTGGAGTTCTTTCAGTCGGGCAGCATAGGACAGATGTTTGAGACCCTTTATCCTTTTGGTGAGGAACTTTTGTGGCCTCTCCAGCTGCTGCAAGTGTCGGGTCAGATACATTCCGAATGGGGCATTGTACTCAATCATTGGTCTGATGAGTGATGAGTATAGGAGACTATGACCTCCCTTGATCTAGATGAGAATCCCTTCATGATAAGGTGGGCAATGTAGAAGGTCTTCCTAACTACTTTAGCTACATGGGTGTCGAATGACAGACTACTATCAACCTGGGTCCCCAGGTCCCTGATAACTTCTTCTGTACTCAGTGGATTGCCACCTATTTGGTAGCTAGGGGTAACCTTGTTTTTCCCGCAGGGTATGACTATGCATTTTTGGCATTTAACTTTAGGCCATGGCTCTGGCACCAGTTATCTGTTTCTGTGAGACCCTTCTGAAGGATATCTGTGTCAGATGTGTTTTCTACTATGGCCCAGTTTGCAGTCATCTGCAAACTTTGTCAGCCATAACCCTCCTGTGTTTGCTTGTACTGGAAAAGTAGATGCCAAACAAGAGTGGGCCCAGGACTGAGCCCTGTGGTACACCACTTGTGACAGGCTTTGAGTCTGACATGGCGCCACCAACTCTGACCCTGTGGGTTCTGTCACTCAGCCAGTTTGCAACCCATCTTGTGATGTATGGGTTAACATTTAAGCTGATGAGTTTTTCAATGATACCCGAGTGGGGTATTGTATCAAAGGCCTTCGCCAGATCGAGGTAGGCTGTATGGACTGCCTTTGCCTCATCAATGGCTTTGGTGACTGTTTCCAAAAAGTCAACCAAGTTTAGAAGGCATGATCTGCCTTTGACAAAGCCAAACTGGGATGGATCCAAAGTCTGCAAATTCCCTATGTCTTTATTTATGAGGTCCATTATGATCCTCTCCATGGCTTTGCAGATAAGGCTTGTCAAGCTAATGGGCCGGTAATTTCCAGGGTCGGTGGAGGCACCGCCTTTGTGAAGTGGGACCACAGTTGCAGTGCGCCACTCCCTGGGTACGTATCCAGAGGTAAGACTATGATTAAACAGCTGTCCTAGCTGTGGGTTTAATT
This sequence comes from Protopterus annectens, assembly GCF_019279795.1. Lineage (NCBI taxonomy): Eukaryota > Metazoa > Chordata > Ceratodontiformes > Protopteridae > Protopterus > Protopterus annectens. The sequence goes on from NC_056729.1 coordinate 751,346,930, forward strand.
CCTCGTTGAGTTCGTGGAGCACACAGCCGGGGACACCATCAGGTCCCATGGATGCTGTGTTTTTGCTTTGGAGAGAGCAGTTCTCACTTGGGCTTGGAGATGTTTGGGGGCTGCAATCGCTTGGTATAGATATCTCTCCGGTGGGGGGGGAGTTTGCACTGAACCTGTCAGCCAGTATGTTGGTAATGTCTGTAGGATCAGTAATCTTCACATCATTTTGAACTAGTTCTGAGCATATCTGGGAGTTTCCTCCCAGGTTTCTAACATAGCTAAAGAAGGCCTTATGATTGTCTTTTGAGTCTTTAGCTATTTTTCTCTCAAAATTTGCTTTGGATGATTTTATGAGAGCTCTTAGTTTTTTACTTATAGTGATCAAGGGTGTCTTACCTTTTAAGGATTTTGCTCTATCTTGTAGTAGCTTCCTCCTTTTGTTGTAGAGTTTGTTTATGGCTGGGGTCCACCAGAGTGGACGCTTGCCTTTGGTACAAAGAGTCTTTGTTTTGCTTGGGATTGCCTTATCCATGCAGTCCTGCAGGTGCTGGTAGAAGGCATTTGTAAGTGATTCAGCAGCTTGAGTACTGTTTTCCGTCGGCTCGGGGGCCTTAAAGGAGACCACACTAGTCTTTAGAAGTGTGAAGTTGGCTTTCGAGAAGTTCTTTACTGTGGTCTTTTTTATTTCAGGTGGGGGTGGGATGAGGACCTCCAGCGAGATTAGTTTGTGATCTGATCTCACCAGTGAGGGGTATACTTCCGGTGTTGAACATTGTGCTCCCATGACTTCCACATTGCTGATAATGCACCCCAACACAATGCAACCAGGATAGCCACCCCTTCACGTCACAATAGCTACACTTCTGGGGGCTACTTTCCTACCTTTGTAGTTGTGTAACAAATATAGTATGTCTTGGACTTGAATAACTCTCGCCTAGAAAGCATTGTATCATTTTTGTGGGCAGATGTAGGAGTGAATGAGTGGGAGAGACATGACAGTATCAATATACAGTTGCTTATTTCTTTCCTTTCCCATGATACAAACACAGACACACAGATACATGTGAATTCATGATATTTTCTTTGTAAGAAGAGGATGACCCAAAGCTGTCTTTGCACAGTACTTCATCACTGAATAAAAATGACCATCATTTGGTTACTATGATATTAACTGTCTGCATTAACTGTGTGGTTTACTTTTCAAACTCTGTAAACTGAACGTTCACTACTAAATATTGTTAATATTGTTAATATGTTACTATTGTATATTTGTGGAGCTTTTCTCTACAGGCCTTCGCTGAAAAAAGGGTACCTGCTGTCCAGTCAGACTATCCCAGTAAACAAATGACAAATAAAATAAAATAAAAAATTGTTATACTGAGTCTATCTTACGTCTCCCATGTGTTCCTAAACAAAATGATGTACTGTCTATCCATTTTCTTTTTAAAAACTGGCTTGCATCAACCCCAGCCTTCAGTTTTACTTATTTATTTGTTGGTTTGTTTGCTTGTTTTACTTAGCTATTTATTTATTTATTTATTTTGCACTCACATTTCTTTTATGCTTTGCTTCTTATTTTTTTGTTTGAAGTCAAAGCAATGTCATACCAATAAAGATAACAATATCAAATCCAGCAGACTGGTATATTAAATCATTGCTGTAATTAGAAAATAATTGATAAGCACTGCTCTTCCCCGCCCATTAAAACTATGGAAATCATGAGTACATGCAGCCACCACCACCATTTCACCCTCTTGGAACATTTGCATAGAATCAGCACAGTCTCATATTCATGTATTCCCATATATCTTCTGTGTCAGACTGTGATACTGTTGGGATCCAGGCCTCCGGTGAAAATGGGGTCTTATGACCGAGTCAAACTTTCCAAGTAAAGAAATAACAATAAATAAATATCAAAAATAAAATAGTGAACAGCAAGTGATCAAGCACAACAGGTTGATCACAGCCTACACTAACTGCTAATTATTTATTCATTTCCCAATAATGAAATACAGTGAGGAAAGGGAAAATTCTTGGATCTCCACCACAATCTCATAAAAAAGCCAGTATGTGCAATCAGCTAATTTTTCAATCTGCTCTACCAGCTTTTCTGCTGATTGATAATTTGAATCATCTACCACTTATCTGTAACCCCCTCATACATACTGCTTGTTACACTTTTTGTCACTTGTTTTTTTTTTCTTTCAGCACACCATGCAGCATATAATGCAGTCTCTTATAAGGAGCCCAACTTTAACTAACTCTCAGACTTTTTTACATATTCACAACATACACATAACCCTTGAATCATTGCTCACATTTAACAACATCCTTTCTACATTAAATTACTAAAATCTAAATTAATGTTATCACCATTCCTCTATTTTTTAATTAAATAATAGTAAATGACTCACACCTATCTCTTAAGCAAAAGTCCCATCACATTCGGCAAGATGACGGTGCCATGATGGCAGCAGCCTATCCGTCTCCCCTTGTGAACTTACGTTTTTGATGTTGTACTTACCTGTATTGTTAAGATGTGGTGCCGTTCATCGTTGGGTGTGTGTCCAGTGTCAGCGGTTGTGGTTGTGATGTTCGTGGCTTCCTGATCTTTTTGTTGTGGTTTCCTTGGAACTTGGAACTTGAAGCAGGGCCTTCAGTGCAAGTCAGCGCGTTGGTTGCAGAGGTGGAAGTGGAGTTTGCTGGCATGAAATTCAAATGTTAGGCTGGAGGAATCCAAAATGGAGGTGTGATGGAGTATGGATGGATTTTGGAGCTGTGCCAATGATGGAGTGACAGGTGAATTGATGAGAAGGTCAACATCGTGGTGTGGTCATGACTGTTGGGGCCTGCAGTTAGCTTCAGAGGTACATCTGTGGATCGGTATGGAGTGTGGTTTCTGGTGTGGAGATTGTGGTTCCTTGATGAACAGGAGAAATGTTTCTTTTGATGAGCAGATGGCGGAGCTGCAGCAGCTGATGTTTTTGTGCCTGCGGTTGCACTGGGATTGAAATGTGTTTGGTGCTGAAGTTTGATTGCTGCGGTTGAGGATTTTGGCACCATCAGTTGGCTTGTTCTGTTGTTTTTTTATGTTGCTTTTATGTTTTTTTTTTTGTGTGTAGAGTTTCTTTATGTTAAATGTGTGGCTGTCGCTGATAAATGTTGAGCCTGGAGGAATGGAATTTCATTCAGCTGTGCACTTGTGGTGCATGCGGTTGAATAGCAATAAAGTTATTCTTGATTCTTGATTTAACTTGTAACGCTTGATGCAATAGTTAGGAAAATAAAAGTCAATGAAACCTTAGAACTGACCTTAGCTATGAGTCATAGTTTGCTACCCATTGTTCTTCATTAGTACCCCATGCAGGTTCAGTGTGGTTGTAACAGTAATTGTTTCCACGTATTGAATTTAAACTTCCAAAGTTTACTCAAATTTTTCTTCCAAACATTTTTTAGCACAACAAAATACGTAGGCCTCAATAAAAAAAATCTCAAGTTCATTACACATTGTTTTAAATATTTGCCAACATTCAGTAGTAATCTGAAAAGCAACCAATTAGTACCTTCCCAGCTAGTGTACGTATCCTAAACTTTACCAGTATTGAATTAACAAAAATACTCAGACTCCAACTAAACTGTACATACACTATATGTAATAGTATGCTCAATCCATTTCCCCATCACAAGTATACAGCTATACAACCCAACCATCAACAATAAACACTACTAGGCAGACCTTACATCATCAGCATGCAGCTCAGCCTTAGACACTTTCCCTTCACCTTGTGCTAATTGACAGCTTGCTTGTTTTATCAGTTATTTGCAACAAAACTTAACTGGCCCTGTTATACCATTTTTATACCTCCTACAATCAATCCTTCTCACCTAAACCTGTTCATCCTTCTGTTACTAACTGATACTTCAACTTGTCCCTGAGAGCAAAGTCATCATTCTTTACTTACCCTACACTAGCAACTTAAACTTGTATGGGCAGGACAGCTCTCACATATATACTAATTTTCCATTGGGGATATTTGACCTTTGCTCAGGAGGCATAGGAAGAGCAATATCTAAAATGCATGCACAGTAAGGTATCATTAAACCATGAGTAACAATTGTAAATATTTCACTGGATTAGGAATCATTTCCATAAATGAATTTTTGGTGATGCCTTTACTCTGTATTCCGATGGAGACAATATGCTGCTAAATAAACCAGGACTTAGATGCAGTGAATTAATTGATAGTAATATCATACTTTTGGTAGACCCTCTCCCTTCATCATATTGTATAGACAACACACCACTTCAAAAGAAAAATGTATTCAGGGATTTAGCAACTTGGGTTGAAGCCCCATTGCCCACCATAAGTATTTAGCTAAACCTAAACAGTACCCTAATCCTGCCTCTTCCCTTAATCCTAGCCTACACATTTGTTATTAAAATCCTTTTCCCTAACAGTATCACTACTAAAATGACACAATGTCAGTTTTGTAGATGTGTTTTTTAGTGGGAGAGAAGCACTCAATGTTTATGATTCACTCCTATGAGTCATTCAATTTAGTGTTTTGAGTCTCTCTATTTTGTTCTACCATTTCTGATTCTCTGTTTTGAGTTTTCTACCATTCCTGACATAATCAGAAATAAAAAAAAAAATATATATATATATATATATATATATATATATATATATATATTTTTTTTTTTATCGCAGCTATTTTTATTTTATATCTTTTCATGTACTTTCTTTACTTTTTCTACTGTAAACACATTCTTGCATTATATACCATATTTTATTTTAAATTCATGTAAATACTGAATTGCATTCATTTGTACTTGTTTTTTCCTAAACAGTAACTGAACAAAGTTTGAAAAATCTCCATGCAGATCACAGCTCTACCCTGGTCGGGTCGCTATCAGTTCAGTGAAAAATCAGTTAATCGAATGGCATTTTCAGTGCAATTACATTGAACATGCTGTTCGTCAAACTGTTCATACTGAGATCAAGGTACAGTGAAGATTGGGAAACTTGCCCTGTCACTCACTGTAGTGCGATCTCGGAGTTGGTATATATAATTAGCAGGGGTTGTGGTGAGCACAGCCCCCAACTTGAGAGGAAATCAATGAATGGCAATTCCGATGAAATGCCATTTGGTGAAGTGACGTTTTGCTGAAGTGGTATAATCCCTCCCGGTCAATATTCAAAATAACGTGACACAAATTAAAATAAATACATTTGAATTTAATCAATTAGTCAATTAATATTTGTTCTGACAAGTCAGCACATTATTTGAGATTATGATGTTTGCTTTTCATAATAGCCATTAGATCATACAATATGTAATACAATGCTGACTGTTCATGAATTTGTCCTAAAAATCATAATAACTTCTTGAAATAGCACAGAGATATCGTTAACTGAATAAAGGTCACTTTTATTTCAGAATTTTTTTTGAAAGTTACAAGCTGTAACATTTGGAAAACAATCACTTGAAAAGGAAAGTTTAGCTCTCAGCTCTCTTTGAGTAAAAAATAAAAGCTATCAAAAATATAAATCTGCAAAGCAACAGTCCTATGGATTCAAAAACAGCCCCATTGCTGGCGATAAGAGCAGCAGCCAAAAGGAAATGTTTCTGTGATGTGGAAAAATATGATTCAGAGACATTTTAGCCACAGTGAAGAAAGACCTCATAAGTAGCCAGTCTGCATGCCTGTGAATCATACAAATCAACACTTTCACATTGCCACACACACTCACCCTTATTAACTTTCACACACGCATGCACATGTTCAAACACACACATATGGGTACACACACACACACACAAACACACACATACATGCACATACACACAGACACACATGAGGATGTGCTCACACAAACACACACACACACACACACACACACACACACACACACACACACACACACACACACACACACACACACACTCTGACACACTTCTTTCCTGTCCATAAGTTGACAGAACATCCTTACTGCCTTTTCCTATTTTTGTCCCTGCCTTTGCAGATCATAGATTCTTACAGTCAGTTATTAATGCCAGACATCAAAGTTGCTTACTTCTTATTGATGATAAAGTGCATCATGATGCAAGACCTGTTGTTCTATTAACTTTTTTTCAGTGAGTCCCAACAATAGTTTATATATTCACCCTGGTGTTGTCTAGTTTTCCTCCTGGCTTTGAACCGAAAGCCGCCAGCCTCCCCCCACCCCCCACAAGGACACACACTCATCCCTTCCAACACAGAGACTGTAGTAATCATTGAATAATGGCAGTCACTAGATCTTTATACTTCTTTAAGAAAAAAATGCCCTGCTACACTAACAGATTAGTTAATGCTTATCAGTTAATGGTCCTCTTTGACAAGCTGTTTTCTGTATCTAGGGTACAGGGTTTAAAACTTACACCTTTGACTTTATTTTTGTTTTGTAATTTCCAAGACTTGGGTAATATTTCAGAAGTGCCCTTGGTGTTCAGGGGTAGTGAAGAACACTTATACAGTGTATATATGAGTGTGGTGTGTGTGTGTGTGTGTGTGTGTGTGTGTGTGTGTGTGTGTGTGTGTGTGTGTGTGTGTGTGTGGGTGGGTGTGTGTTTGTGCGTGTGCCAAATCTACAGGATTCAACTCTTTAAGAGCCTTTAGGGCACATTATATAGAGTATCCCTGTTGTATAATGTTATCCCCTGCCCCATGTATATTGTGCCAGGTGTTCCACCTTTGTCCCTCATTGACAGGGGTGACAGGTGTTGACTGAGGTTTCCTTTTGGGGATAAACTCTTGGTTAGGCTTGTGAAGGCCCCAATGCCATTAGCCTAGTAACCTCATATGATCCTCTGGTGTAAAATTTGGTTCTGTTATTTTTGCGTGCCTTTAAGGGTTGATATTAAGAGTTATCCTTGGAGTATAGTGTTCTCTCCACCTCACATCTTTCATACTGGGCATCTTTATTGCTGCAAAACTAACTCATTAGTCTAGGCGAGTGTGGAGGTATGACAGCCCCCCCCCCATGCCAAACACACATATACAGTCACACATTCATGCAGATACATACACACTCACAGACAGAAACAGGTATACACACACACACACACACACACACACACACACACACACACACACACACACACACACACACACACACACACACACACACACACACACACACACACACACACACACACACACACACACTCATCTTACAAATTCATACCTCTACATAGATTTAAACATGCAGCCACACCCAAACACACACACTCATAACATCCAACACTACCTCCTACATGATCCGGTGAACATGAACATGTGGATGTATTCATTAACATAGGCATTCAAGGTAACTCATGCAGCTGGAAGATTCCCAAAGACATTTTCAGGTGGTGATGGGGTGGGAGGTGGAGATGGGCCCCTCCCCTAGAATACCTCATTAGCATTTGTGGTAGACCACAGAGACAACCCACTGTTGAGCTCTACCACAAGTTCTCTGAATTAGAAATAGTTACCACTTTATGAACACTAGCCTTATAACTTGAAGTAACCTTGCTAAAAGGGGCCCTATGTATTACTTTATAAAAGTGATCCTTTTAGTTCTTCTTTAATGTGTTGAAAAATGACATTAAATTAGATTTTTATTAAAATTCAGTATGCAGCTGTTTCCATGCCTTTAGCAGTAGGCGTGTACTTTAAAGATGTTTTATGAGTAATTATGACAGCCACATTAACATCTTTTAAAGTTAAAAATGAAAAAGGCTTCAAGAAGACATTTTAATATTCATGCTGTTTCAGCATCAGCCTTCCAGGCAATACGTGTGCATGATATTTTTAATCTTTTTGGAGCGACAGAAAAACAGCTAAAAAGAACCTAAACTCTGTTGACAATACTTCTGAAAATGTAATTTGTCGATAGTGATAGAGTGCCTTGTTGATGTCTACAAATGTCATTCTGGTAGAAGTGATAGATAGCTATGATTTGAGTCTTAAAACAAACTAGGATTTTTGAGGTGAACAGAAAACCTTGTTTATTGAAATCACTTAACTAAGCACTGTTGCCCTGTAGTATATGAGACTTCTTTAGAGTTAAACAATGTAGTAATACCAACCAGTTAATATACATACTACCACATCCATGTGACATAAAAATAAGCCAGTAGAAATACTCTTAGGCAAAGCTGAGAGAGTTTGAATATTAATAGACTGTTATGTCCTTTCATTTTATCTGGGACTCACACAAGCATTTAATTTAACATTCTGGCACACAAGTTTTTAAATTTAAAATCATTGAAGGTCTCCTTCTCTGGGATCATTTACTGCACAATCTAGCTCCCCAAAAATAAAGTACTTGAAAAGTAACACTTGTAACACTGGCATGCAAAGTACAGTGTTATTTTTTTTAACAGTTAGGGAGTGTTTCATATTTATGTTGTAACAGACCTCTAGTTGTTTTATCCACATAGAAACCCTTACTGCTTTTACATGTTACAATTTTCTCTGCTGTGTTAGAGTTACAAGATAACAGTAATTTCTATATATCAGAATTTGATCCGTTTATATTTCCTGAAGGATCCTTATTGATGAATCAGAACGAAACAATCACGCTATTGATTAAGACTGCTCTTCACCGGATATGACTTTCTGATACCCTTAAAACACCTAGTATAAGTACTTTTGCATTTCTCACTGAGTTACTGATGTAGCTCTGCACTTATTTTAGATATGAGACAGAACTGCTTTGTTTAACTTTCTAGACAAAGACAAATAAAACTTTAACTTTCCCTATATACTCGCCTCCATAAATTCTTATTGTTCAAAATAGTCAGTAGTTGCACAAAGAGCTATCAGTCTGTGCTAAGAGGCACTATGTTCTGCATATGTCAACTTATATTTTTTGATTTAGACATACAGCACCCCAGTAAATCAGATTCTACCCCACTGGTGGCACTGCCTGTGCAGCTCAGATTAATAAACTTTAGGAACAATGGCTCCACCCTTTCCAGTTGGACCAATAATATCCAATCAATCATGTTACATAACATCAGGGAATTCATCTCACTCTTAAATCTATCTTTATAGGCTATTGTTCACTGACATGGTAACAAGAGTTTGGAAAATATCACATTATCCCTGTGAAAGTAAAAATTACAGTGCTATCAGACTGACATTAATCCTGGGCAAATGTTTTGACAATATATTGCTAACGTTAATGTTCATTAATAAAGATAGTAATTTGGAATTCCTAGACTTCTCTCAGGATGGCTTTTACAAAGGAAAATCAATATTATCAAACTTAATATAATTGTATGAATTAATATTGTCTGCTTTAGACATTGACCTACCAGTGAGTGTAATGTTTCTGGATATGGCCAATGTCTTTGATTCTTTATATCACATATTTATTTTAAATGCTACATTTGTTGCAAATATAAACTGATTTATCAGAAAATGGATCATGGAATGCTCAACAGATAGATCGCAATATGTAAAAGTACATGTAAGAAATTTTGAACATTTGCCAGTGAAAGTGGGTATGTTTCAAGGACCAGTTTTAGGTCTTATCTTATTTCAAATAGTATTTACTACTATTTCTAAAATCAAATATTGCTGGATAAGCAAATACACAGATGACTTAAAGGTCAGCTTTGTTATGTTCAGTGATAACAATGCTAGAATAATTAACTCCTACATGTTAAATGTCTGATCTTGGGTCGATTCCACTGGTCTTAAATTCATTGTGGACAAATTTTAACTGATGTATTTTGGCAAAAAAAGTAATGTACCTACCATAACATTCTATCTGTGTTGTCCATTTTCATTCTCAGCTGTTGGGTTTGGATCCAATCCTCGGAAATGACTTGGCTGTTACTGTAGCTTGTGGCCGCTAAAAAGCTCTTCAGCTCCTCCCTTACCCATAATGCACCAACCCCTAACATACCTCAGATCTTGTTTGCTGTTTTATATAAAGTAGAAAGAAATGCTATAAAAATGCTAACAGAATAAGCCATATCTGAGCTCAACATGAAGAGCAGTGGTGTCCTTATAATCTTTTGTTCTTCCAGAAATCTATTGTGAACAAGATTGGGGGTTGGTGGGTGGGGAGTTGAGGAGAATGAAAATGAATAACACAGATGTAATATTATGGTAAGTACATAACTTCTTTATCTGGTGTCAATTTTCATTCATTCCTTAATTGTTGTGACAGAGACTCCAGCTACGAACAATGCCAAGCGGAGTCTAAGGAAGGATATTCCTGCGCACAGCTGAGTCAAAGGTTGCACTTCCCCTCGTAACCAGATCTAGTTTGTAATGAGTGACAAAGTATGAGGAATGGTCCAGGTTGGGTAAATAAAAATGTAATTGTCTCTGAACATCTAATAGATGCAACATATATTTACATTTGTTTGTAAATTTAGGAAAGAAAACTGACAAATTAATGGACTGGTTGATATTGGATTCTGACACCTCCTAAGGAAGGAAGGAAGGAAGTGTTGGCATGTAATGTTACTCTATCCTTATTAAAAATCAACTAAGGTGGTTTACAGGCCAATGTTTGAAGTTCTAAAATTCTACTGGCCACAGTCAGGTCAGGAATTTAAGATCACATTTAGCTGCTGGTTCAAAGGAAGAATGAATTAAGGCCTGCAGTACCAAATTTAAATACCATAGTGGAGTAAGATCTTTATATGGAGGTCTCAGCAGAAGGGTGCCCCTCAAAAAGGCTTTACAATTTTAGATGAAGCCAAGGAAAGATTCTCAAATTCTGTATGAAAGTTAGAGACTGCTGCTAACTGAACTCTAATTGTTGAGGAACTAGCTCCTTCATTAAATTTGCTGCCAAAAATTCAAGTGCACATTGTACTGGAGCTGTGAAGGGGTCAGTGTGTTTCTGCTGTGCCCAATAAATGAACCTTTTCCATTTACTTCAATAAGGTTTTCTTGAAGAAGCCTTATGGGAAGATAAAAGTATGTGATGAACAGGTTGTCTGGCTATCAAAGGAATTGCTGTTAGCTTGAGGTTTGAGATATATGGATGAATCATGTCTGTAGGGTGAGAGAGGAGGTCTGAAATCAGATTCAGAATTCAAGGTGGGTAAAGTAAGTGAGACCAAAGGAAGGGGAAACAAATCTATTGAGGCCAGTAAGGTGCAATGAGGATGACGTTGGTCTTCAACCAGGCAGCTTTCTGTAGGAACTTGGGAATTAGAAGAGTTGGGGGATAGGCATAGAGAAGACCTGGGGGGGGGGCAATCTTGGAGTAGACGGTCAATCAGTGACTTCTCCCAGTGGTGGGATCAAGGCAAAGAAGCTGCTGAACTTGTTTAGGGGAGATGCAAAAAGATTGCAGCAAGGCTGCCCTCATTGACAAAAAATCATATCTGTTACTTTCCTGTTAAGAGACCACTAGTGAGGTAGTAGAATGGACCTGCTCAGCTTGTCTGCTATCATGCTAGACTTTCCCATAATGTGCATTGCTATAAGAAAGTGGTTGGAAGAAATCCCTCATTGCCATACTCTGAGGGCTTCTCGACATAACGGGTAAGATCTCGTTCCCCCTTGTTTGTTGATGTACCAAACTACTGATATGTTGTCTGTCATGGTCACATTTGTACTGAATGGGAAAGAGTCTAGGAGGGCCTGTAATGCTAAGAGCACTGCTCTTATTTCTAGAACATTGATATGTATGCTGGCCTCTTCAGGGGAACAAGAGTCCTTGGACTGCTTTCCCCAGGAAGTGACACCCTACCCAATCTGGAAAGTGTTCATGGTCACTATGGCCTTGGGCTGAGGGAGAATGAAAGGAAGGCCTTGAAGAACCTGATCTGATCTAATCCACCACCAAGGGTATCTCTTGAATACCTGGGTGATTCATATTTGTGCTAACATACACTGAAAAAGAATTGATCACTGTATTGCTAACATCCACTGAAGAATTGTCATATAAAATCTTGCTAGAGGAACCAAAATAATGACTGCTGACATTAACCCCGAGGCTTGCAGAATCAGCTGAAATTTTGGTACTGCAAATTATTTTCCTGACCTGGAATCTGATAGTCTTCACTCTTGAGAGAGGAAGATAAACTGTCACTGATGCCATCTTGAACATCACTCCTATGAATTCTAATGTTTAAGTTGGTTATAACTGTGACTTGTGATTTATGGTTATCCCCAGATTAGAACAACTCTGGAGTACCTGATCTCTTGCTCTTATTAGTAGATGCTTGGTCAGTGCAGTAATGATCCAGATGTCTAAGCATGGAAACACTCAGAAACCCTGTAGTCTCAAGTGAGCTGCTACCACTGCCATGCATTTGGTGAACACCCTGGGGGCTGCAGTGAGGCCAAAGAGCAGTTCTCTGAATTGATAGTGACTGGCTCCCAGCTGGAAGGGTAAATACCTTCTGGATTGTCTGTACATTTTTATGAGATAGTACACATCTTGAAGGTCTATTGAGCACATCCAGTCATACTTGCCCAAAAAGGGCAGAATGGACTGAATCATAACCATCCAAAACTTTGTGTACCGAACTGACCTGTTCAAGTCACTCAGATCTGAAATTGGTCTCCAGTCCCCTATTTTCTTTGGCACTAAAACAAATCTTGAGTAAGTTCCAGATTCTACCTGCTCTGGTCTCCTTGAGCAAGTCCCTTTGTAGTCTTGTTAAGTATGCCAAGTAGTTCAGTAACCTAAGGGCAAAAGTTGGGGAAGCATGCACATGCTTCCCAAATCTGTCCAGCACCACAGACTCCCTGTTAGGGGGATGTACACAGGGACTTTGCTCCCTCTTACTCCAGAACTCCCTACCTACAGGTGGAGCCAGCATCTGAATTGGTCTCTAGGGGAATGGCTGAAATGAGTCAGGTTCCTTCCTAGCTCACCTAAAGATCAATTCAATGAGCTCATTGCTGAGCAGAGTAACCCAAGAAGTAGATGGACCAGCTCCAAAGGCTTCCAGGAATACTGATTCCTCCGGGGAAAGATTAACAGAAGACCAACCACCTCTCTGCTTAAGGATCTCAAGGATGTCTTTGAATGAGATGTCTTCAGGTGGTGATCTTGGGGACTCTTCCCTTTCATCAAAATCAGTATCCTCAGTGACTGACTCCTGATGGGAATCCAAGTGCCTTCTCTTGCACTTCCTCTTCCTAGGGACTTCCTCTGTGGATTGATATGGTTAGGTATCAAAAGACATTGCAAATCCCTGCAGGGTGACCTGCAGACTTTGAGCTGGCTGTCCCTGTGGCATAGAATGATATGTCTCAAGGTGGAGAGACATCTGAGAACCAGGGGGGAAGATCCAATGGGGTAGGATCCATCCATCCTGCCGATGAAGACAATACTCTTTTCATTAACTTAAAGGCAAAATACACCAGAGAGAAGGAAGACAATGGAGTGAGAAGCCAGGCTTCTGACCCATTATTTTCCTCTGCCCCCAAGGCAATTTACCCAAGGCAAACGTCGGAGCCAAGCTGCCCAATGCCAAGACTGAGGGGCAGAGATGGCTCCAAACACTTTAGAGTCAACTCCAACACCTCAAATGTGACAGGGACACTTCTGCTCTGAGAGTCATGGTGAGAAGTCTCAGATCAAGAGGCTCTGAAATGAGCAGTCAGATCAGGGAAGAAACTGTTTACAGCAGAGTGGTAGAAGGTTTCCTCACCAGAAGGGGAGAAGCTGAAAGACCTCCCATCTGAATCTGTGCCATGAGAAATCTCCTCATCATCCTGTCCACATCAGCTTTGCTTAGACTCCTGGAGGATCAAGAGGAAGTTAAGGATTGTGGCTTTGGATGTCAAAATTCCAAGCAAGGAGATGGAACTCTGGAAGGTACTAATTCAACAGTAGGAGAGTACCTAGTCCTAGGTAAGGCTGTCATAGCCAAAGCACTCTGATCCAAAGCAGAAGGTGCTGAATCCAGCACTGAAACTGTAGCACAGGTCTTTGGGTCCAATTTGTGTTTTTTCTTAGGCAGCTCCAAGGAAGAAGGAATTGAGCCTGATGGTTTAGCAGATTTGGTAAAAGTCTCCTTAGTCTAAGATTTGGAGGGTTGAGCTCCAGCAATAGCTTTAGAAAATGATGTAGGGGTTAAACCTTTTAATATCAACTTATTCTTTTGATCAGCAATAGCCCATGGATTACATTTTTGATATATCTGGTAGTTAATTTTAAGATGGTCTGGTCTCAAACAATAAGTGCATAAAGTATGCATGTCTGAAAATGGCAACTTATGTCCACATTTAAGACATTTCTTTAACCCCAAAGGGCCTTTTCCTGACATCCTGAAATTCTAGACTTATAGAAAAAAGAAGAGGAAAATTACTTTTTTTTTAAGGTAGCGAGGGGAAAGAAATAGAAACAAGTACTAACAATGGTACTGCGAACACACAAAACTGTGTAGAAACTCGAAAAAGTGTAACACTAGATACCAACAATGGTAAGAAGTTTACACCTAGTTTAAGAAAAAGGAGGATATGCATAATATAAAGTATTTCTGAAGTTAAATATAGAAAAAAATGATCTTCTCAGAAAGAAATTGCACTAGAGCTGAAGATGACCATGTCTGATTCGCGGAAATGGCAAATGAAATCTGAGGTATGTTAGCGTGTGGTGCATTATGGGTAAGGGAAAAGCTTGAGAGCTTTTTGGTGGTCAAGAGCTATAGTAACAGGCAAGTCAGATCTGAGAAGCAGATCTGAACCCAACAGTTGAGAAATGAATGAAAATTGACAACATCAGATCCTAAACTTACATATTCACTTTATCTGAAGATAACTGTTTCACCTGAAATAGATGTCTTAATTTGGTCTTAGGTATAACCATTAGCAACAACTTCTTATTTAGCAAACATGTACAAGCAATTATATGTCAAGCCATGAAACAACTTGAAATTATGCTAAAGAACTTTATAGGAAGAGATAGTAACGTATAGCCTTACACAAATTATATATAATACAAGACCAGCTTTAGAATATAACAATACTGTCTGTCTTTATACTAAGGGGCAACTAGAAAGTATTGAGTGTGTGCAAAGAAGATTCATGAAGAAAATTACTTGTGCTGTAACTCATGCAATTCTGACAGGTGCAGATACTTAAATGTGGTTATACTACACTATTGATATATAAGAAAGCAACTTCCTTTGGCATATAAACGATTTCATTATGAAACTTTACAAGCAAAGTACAAGCATAGATTTAAATCATGGTAAAACATCTCTTAGGCATAGTGATATGAACAGCATGTAAAGCCATTCAGAACTAGAATTAGGCAATCTTTCATAACATTAAGAATTCTAGAGTTACAGAATAAATTATCAATATATAATAGATCAGCTAACTATGTGAACTCATTTAAACTTAATGTTAATACCGTATTTCCCCAAAAATAAGACCGGGTCTTATACTCTTTCCCCCACCGAAATATGCATTAGGGCTTATTATCAGGGAATGCCTTATTTACCCCCCCCACGTACAACAATCTACATTTATTTATTTATTCATGTACAAAAATCGACATTTATTCATGTACAAAAATCAACATTTATTGATATGCACAAACTGACATTTATTTGGTACGTTTCTGTTATTGGGCAAGAGTTCTAAGTAATGGGTTAACAGTTGTGTGAGAATTCTGCATAAACATTGCAACAAACATTTCAACTTCAGAATATCTACACCTTGGCTTTCACAGTGCAATATTTCATGCTTAACAGAAATAGCAGAAAAATCTCAATACGTGTGCATTGGAGGAGAGGAATAAAACTGAAAGCAGAAGCAATCCATTCTGTTGCCCCGATAACAGAAAAGTTATTCAAATACAGTCATGTTATCTTCTTCTGGAACATCGTCATAAGTCTCCAACCCCCGAATTCTGGCCTGAATTTCTTGTGACTCCATTTCCTGTAGAACCATTGGCCCCAATCTGTCATGTCTAGCAATAGAGCTCTCCTTAAGTGAGCACTGCTTGTCCAAGTAGCCTGCTCATAGTGCATTGGCAACACAGCTGTCAGTGATTTTAGCCCATGAATTTTTCACCCAAGTCACGACCTCTTGCAGGCTAGGCTTCACAAAGTTTCCACGCTGATTTCTCTCCATTCTATTTTCAATGTAGTCATTGAGTTCCATGCACAAATGGTCCTTGAATGGCTTGTTTATTGCAATATCAATAGTTTGGAGATAGACAGTCATTCCTGTAGAAATCATTATTTGATCTGTTCTTCTCCGTGCAAGGAATTTCTTCATGACTTTAGCATGGTGAGTGCTGGCTGAATTGCAGACTAGCAGACCTCTTTCACCACCTCGCAAAACAAGTACAGCGTTACATTGACCCACTTCCTTATAACTGCTTGTGTGCACTGGGCTTTTTCAGTTTCAAGAATGTAAATGCCTGAAACACGTTCAGTCTTATCTTTCTTGCCCTTACTAATGATTAAAGGTGGAGTTTTCTTTCCATCTAGATGAACTGCCAAAATACAGTTAACACGTGCACTCTTGTAACCAGTGGAGGGAATGTAGATTGACGAGGCACCCCTCTGATCAATTGTTGCTTGAGATCCTTGGCCCATAAACACTGCAGTTTCACCCATAGGAATCATGTTGGAGAGTTGGTATTTAGAAAAGTCGATGCCATCAACAAAGGACTTGAATGCAAGTGCACATTTAATAACTTCAGTATCTTCCAGCTTCAACAGTGTTGTTGATCTTCTTAGAGACAGTTCATATTGCTGAAGGAAGCCATCCAGCCAATATTGTGATGATTGAATTCTTTTGGGGATATTTCCATCTGTGGTGCCATTGCAAGGGCAAAAGCCCTGTGCACAACTAAAGCCTTTGCTCTCCTGTTAGCAATCCATTCATAGATGATGTCTTCCAGCTCAGGAAATAATGGTTACCGACCTGATCCATACTTGCACTTCCTAGCATTTCCCTTGTTGGCCTATTGACTGAGGTTATCATACGCTGCATGCCATTTTCACACCGTTCGGAGATCTAACTTTTTCTCTTTGCAGAAAGCCATCAGATTCTTTCCCCGGGAGTCCTCCATGATTCCTTTCTTGTACTCGATGGAATAGCTCTTTCTTTTTGCACATCATCTTGTCAGGGGGGTTAATTGAAGACTTACAAGACTGAAGTGGCAACACAAAATGGTGACAGTTAAGAAGACACAACCACAGCCGTTTGTTATCAAGTGCCCATGCTTTACACGCGTTGTCTGCCCTTTGACCAATCAAAGTGCACCTGCCAGTGTTTATGGGCCAAGGATCTCAACCATCAAGTGTGAGTGATGATTAGGATTACAATAAGAATCGTGGAGGACTCTCAGGGAAAGAATCTTACAACTTTCTTCAAAGAGAAGAAGTTGGGTGACCGAATGGTCCAAAAATGGTGAGTAGAGTATGGTAACCTCAATCAACGGGGGTCAGTAATATTATTTTATAATTCAACACGTCTGTCATGTGTTGTTGACTTAACTGGGGCTTATTTTTAGGGTAGGGCTTATATCATGACCACCCTGGAAAACCATGCTAGGCCTTATTCTGTGGTTAGGTCTTATTTATGAAGAAATATGGCATCAGGCTGGATATTCAGTATATGATCCTGATTTGATGGGATCACTGTTCCTCACTGGTCTTTGCCGTGAACACTGTCCCTTGAACTTATTAATTTCCCTGAACATCCATTCCTCAAATGACAGCTCTGTTTCCTTTAGGAAATCACTGTTGATGTAGTTTCTATGTGAACACTAACTGTGATTCCTTTGTTGTAAGAGATGTTTTCTTTGTTCAGATATATAGTTGAGTGACAGTGGACATAAGTTCAGGTGGTGGGGGCCTGCCCCCCCCCATGTGATACATTTCAAAAAAGGGTGCATGTTAATTTTTTATCAGGTTGATTTTTTGCCAGCTGGGCAGCAAGTTTGGTCTTCATTGATTTATAACTTGTCATTTCACTGTGGAAATGTGTGCCCATCAAGTTATCATATTCAAGGAAGATAGATGTATGGGTCAAAATTCCCACATGGTGGAGCAACTGAAAACAGTAATGTTCTTTGAGTTAAATTCACAGCTTTACTGAGAGTTTCTTTTTATGTTCTGTCTGTGGCATAGTATATCGGACAAATTGTGTATAGACTTCCTTGACTCCTCATTGGTGTTTTTAAGACAGAAAATCACATTTTAAACTTGTTTAGAAAGAATCACCATTTCAAGCATTTGCATAATTTCTTAATTAATAAAATCATTACTTTGCTTTACATTTATCCATTACTAGAATTTAGAATATGCTGTTGAACTAGTGAGAAAATTATTCTCTTACCTATCACATCCTTGTGCAATGGGTGTTTCCAAAAAATCAACTTCAGGAGGATCATTTTTGTAAAGAACTGGGAAAATTCCACCAATAATAATAACTCCATTTTTTTCATATGCTGTCATTTTTAGATTCTTTGCTTTGCACTGTTGCATTGAAACCACAACAGCGACAACACTACTGGTCAACACAAGAAGATGCATCCAGGAAATCATTAACATGATTAACTTTCAGTTGTAAAATGATAAAAACTGCAAAAGACCAGTGATAAAAAAATATGCGTTTATGTTAGTGTCCTTACTGTGAAATGTGCATGACATACCTAATTTCTCGAAACAAAACATTACAAGCATAAATCCTTTTTAAATAATTATGCACATTACAAAGAAACGTGGGACTAGGAGGATGTTTTTAGAAGTTAATGTGTCATTGTTATAGAAAAGGCAAAATAATTGCCTTTTAAAATTAGGATATGCAACAAATATCTGAATATTGCTAAAAAGCTGACTTGATGGTGCTATATTCCAGAATTAGTCTCTGCGAGATAAAGAGAGAGAATGTGCAGTGCCTTCTGAACAGGAAAAATACATCAATGTAAGTAAGAAATGGCATTATCAGGGACCATGCGGTAAAGTTATCAAAATTAGTTATAGATGATAGCTATTTTGAAACAGAGTTGATGGATGAACATACATTGTAAATGAAGACAGTCTGCACATTAGATGAGATACATAATATTTTAAACAAGTTACAGATGAAAAAAAAAACATTGTTTATAAAATTATTTTAAAAAGATATGGGCCATGACAATGTCTGTACACAAGGGTCAGAAGACTTTGACTTATTCTGACCCTGCATTCCAGTTTTGACACAGGAACCATTAAAATGTCATTGCAAAAAAAATGGAGCATTTTACCAGGCAATAATGAGTTATTCAGTATAGAACCTGAGCCTACTTTTGTTAACAATAGATCACAAACAAAATCTTTATCAGAATTTAATGGTGTTAAAGTCAATTTTGCATATAACAGAAAACATGTTTGTTTTTTTTTTTTTGTATGTGGTTCCTGTCACTATTGCCAGTTAATATACACCAGTACTTAAATCATTGCTGTGGGGTATTGCAGAGTTATAGGTTATACAAAAGTTTTATTTATGTGATTTAAATGGTGTGGTATATATTGCGGTTTCTGACTTCTATGAACTATTCTTTGAACGGAAAACAATTTTTAAGTTAATGTACAGCATATATGCACATTGCTTTGAGACATAAAAACAAGGAAGTTTGACAGGTCTTGGTATAGGCACACATTGATTTAGGCAGAAAAGTCCAGATTTTTGGATGATATACAGTCATCTCCAAAAGGTGGAGATATAAAAATGTTACTTGAGAAAAAGGAGCTGGAGTGGCAGTTAAGGTTTAATGTCTCTGTCCCTTTAGGATTTGCAATTAAAGCTTAATGTCTCTGTCTGGGCTATTATTTTTTTTAATTAGGTAGGCTTGTTTGCTGCATTGTATATGATGGAATGTTGGCTCTTGAAGATGATTCTCTAGTACAGCTGAATCAGTTGTTCAGTTGTTGGACTTTTCTTCTCAATGCAATAAATATAAATCCACAAACTTTTTTATTGGCAATGAATAGAAGCCAGGTCAGGTGTGGGTCAGCTGTTTGGAAGACAGCTTTACTCACCAATATACTGTGATATTAGCAAAGAAAGAACTTTTGCAGTCTTTGTGCTGTATAACAGCTCTATACTACTTCTGCAATATATACATAAAAATGTCTAAATGTTCATAACTATTTCTTTTGTTCAAGGTTTATGCTTTGTACCAATCAACAATTCTGGACAATGTTTCTGCATCATACCATGGGTAGAAATAGGACTGCACAGCAGGAGGAAGGAGCATGTGCTGCTTAGATGTGTTCTGTGGACTGAACTGCAACAGAGGAGATGGGAGTGAGTATATTTCATAACTGCAGTGGTTATTTTGGAATTGGGAAACATGTAACATAGCAAGGGTTAACCAGAATGGTAGTGGAGAAACAAGATGCACATATACTGTTTCTGAACGAACGGAAACAGATATGGGGCTCAGCTACATTTGGTGTGCAGAATAGTGCACAGCAATGGAATATTAGGCTAAATGATGTGCACCTCAGACTGAGCAATACAGTGAGTAGGTTAAAGGTATAATGACTGTTCATGCAGAGGACTGAAGAGCATGGTATAGGATTACTAAAAAATCTGTGTGTGCAGAGGAATGTCCTAGGTAAACTGTTGGGATCTGCCTCACTCAGGAGTTTAAAAAGCTGGGCATACTCTGATTATTGGGAACTGGTGTTTGAGCGTGAAGCAAGGGATAAATTTGTGTAGGGAAAGAAGCATATGTGTTACTTTTATAAAGCTCTATTTGATATATGGGGTATATAGCTTTAGACAGACTAATCCTTAGCTACAATAACCTGCATGCCATGCTGTATACTTTCTGTCAAGAAATCATTATGAATAAATGTGTAATAAAGGCTAAAAGCTCATCCAGAATGTCTGTTTTATACTTAGTTTCTTGACATTCACATTTTACACAATGTCAAAACGGGATACACATATTGACAGAACTGAAGAAATACCTACCAGAAGTAAGGAAATGGTTTTAGGACAAATAATCACATAGCACATTTTTGGGAGTAAAAAAATGACATCCTGACTGCAAAAAAGTCATACACCACAAAAGCTTTGCTGATCTAGTAATCAGAGATGGCCACATACACTGCAGTAACCTACTCTCTTAGCAGATACACAGAGTGTACCACACAAAATAATCTTAAACAGTATAATAAGAATTTTGTAGGGGCACAGCCCTATGTACTCATGAAGAGGGAGGCTTCTGCCTGTCATCCCTTGCTACTTTTATAGACTAACTACAAGACTGCATAAACATAAAGTAAAGGAAAGTTTACAGTACCGTTTCTTCTCTCTTGAGCAAGTACCTAGTCAGCAAACTAATAATGAAATAGCTCTGCTCTGAGATCAAGTCTCTTGATCAGCAGTAGCACTGAATATTAGGGTATCTTGCTAAATTGGTCATGATGTACTATCATTTACTTATTAGGTCCACAACTAGGTGTTCTGCACTTTTAGTATAATTATTTTAACTACTCATGTATTGAAATGGATAGAAAAATATGCTTTAACTAGTAGGAAATCTTTGTTATTCCAAGGCGACTAGATAGAAAGATAGAAGCTTTAGACCCAGGAACTGAAATTATTCCTTGCAGTGAGTGGAGTAATTGAGAATCCTGAAAAGGTATAGAGCACAACATTTTGCATGGCTGTGAGGGAAAAGACGACAGCATTTAATGCTTTTACTTTTGGTAAACTTAAAATGGTAGCAATTGGAAAGAAGTGTGCATGTTGCTGTGGACTAAGAAAGTCATTTTTGTCTCTTCACCATTTGTTTATTACAAGAACGAAAGCTCTAACAGACAGCAGAGATTCTGATTTTATTGATCTGAGGACACTTGCCTCAAAATGAGAATTTATTAAGTTGTATGATTCTTTAGTAAGGGGCACAATAGTTCAAGCTATGAAGATGATTATTTATGTGGCAGGCTGTTAAGAGAAATGTACCTGATCTTATCAAAGTTGTGACACATACAAACTGAGTAAAATTAGCATTGCCAAAACAATTATCTTAGGCAACTAATCATCATCATCATCATCATCAGCCACCCTTTTCCCCATTTTTCTACATGGGGTCAGGTTATCGTGTTAACTGTCACCAACTCTGTCGATTCAGTGCCACACTCCTTCCTTCTTTAACACTCATGCCTGACTGTCACAGATCTTCTTTTACACAATCCATCCACCTCTTTGCTGGGTGTCCTCATTTCCTCTTAACTTCTTTCTGTCTGTCCCAAATCTTCCTCACCCGATTGTCTTCTGTTTTTCTGCATGTGTCCAAACCACCGTAATCTATTCTCTTTGATCTTTTCTGCAATTGGAGCTACCTTGGCTTCTGCTTTTATGTCCTCATTTCTTCATCTGTCTCACAGTGTGCATCCTACCACCTTTCTCAGGCACTTCATTTCCATCACCTCTAGCTTCTTCAAATGTTCTGCCTTTACTGCCCAGGTTTCTGTACCATACAGTAGTACTGGTCGCACCACTGTCTTGTGCACCTTACTTTTCAGCTTCTTTGGCATTCTTCTGTCATAGACTACATCAGACACTCTGTGCCAGTTGGCTGCAGCCCCTCTGATACTAGCTTTGACCTCTTCATTCAGACTTCCTTTCTCCTCCCAGATACTTGAATCTGTTTACCTGTTCCACTATCTTCCATTCTATCTCTATTCTGAGTTTCTTCTGATGTCCCTAATTTGCTGCCATTGCCACTGTTTTATCTGTGTTTAGTTTCATCCCATGTGCCTTCAGTTTTGCATTCCATTCTCCTATCCTTTGCTGAAATTCTATCTCAGAGTCTGCCTGTAATGCCACATCATCTTAATACAGCAACTTTGTTGGTCTGCCCCCTCTGACCTATTTGCTAATGTAGTCCATCGCCAGTACGAACAGTAGTGGGCTCAGAGCTGAACCCTGGTGTACACCCCCACCCACTGGGAACCCCTCTGTGAGGCCGAACACTGTTCATACTTGAGTCATTGGGTCCTTGTACATAGCCTGCATTAATTCTACCAATGTTTCTGGGACTTCAAACCACCTCAGTACTGCCCAGATCACCTTTCTTGGGACCTTGTCATATGCTTTCTCCAAGTGTAGGAATGCCCAGTTGGACTCTTTTCTCATCTCTAGCTTCTTCTCAAGTATCTAACTCACTGGGTCAGATGTGCTGCATCCTGATCTGAATCTGAACTGATCATCTTCCATCTTGCATTCTACTACTCTGTGTAAATGTTCATCAATCACCCTCTTCAGGTAACTAATTTGTCAACTACTTAGACAACTAATTTCAATAAGATAAATGTGAGTCAAATAAAGATTAAAAAAAACAGAAATATGAGTTCTTTGTAATGGTAATAGAGATAGAAAACAAACAGGAAATGTGCAGACAACATGGTGCAACTGAAATTAAAACCTCTGGTAACTGTTATTATAACAGGAAGAGTCTTTGTACTTTTATCAGTGTTGTAGAATCTGTACTAGTATGAATAATTTTGCAAAGATGGGTAAAGGGAAGGCAGAAGCATTCTTTAGAAGTTGCAGGCTGTTGAATAGAAACACATCAATAAGCTCTTTATTTATAATCAAAGTGAAAATAGTTGATATGGTGATATCTGAAAATATATTTGACATACTGACACAAGAATGCAAGTGCCTTTGCAGGAAATGCCAATAAATGATAACTGAAGTGTTGAATAAGAACTAATCATAAGTACAGACTATAATCTTATGCACGAGGTTCAAACTATATACAAAA
Source organism: Protopterus annectens (assembly GCF_019279795.1). Classification (NCBI taxonomy): domain Eukaryota; kingdom Metazoa; phylum Chordata; order Ceratodontiformes; family Protopteridae; genus Protopterus; species Protopterus annectens. The sequence goes on from NC_056729.1 coordinate 751,370,677, forward strand.
ATCAATTTGAATCATGGGCATTAAAGGACAATGAAAAGACATATTTGCATATTGTGAATATATTAAGGACACCAACTAGATTATTGGGTCAAAAACTGTTGACATAATTATACAAAAAAGAGCTGCAAGGTCATGTTTTAAATAATAGCCATTAAAAAAGTTTATTCTCTTAATTTTTGGGGGGGGGTATTTAACTTGATAGAAAACAGCAATGAATAAAAAATTCTGCAGTGTGAAAACAAACCTTTTATGTGTACACACACAATCTCAGAGACATACTAAATATTGCACAAAACCATAAAAATAACATTCTTCTTGCCCATACTGACCTAGTACAGACCTAGAATGACTGCCATTAGAACATCATATATAAAACAAATCTTGATGCAATGTCAGTGACACATTCTGCAATGAAAGGACCTGTAGTAAAAGATGATCAGCAGAGGTGTAACTAGCTATTTTGCTGGCAGCTGCCATCCCCACAACGTTAAGTGGTCTCTTCCTTAAGCAATTGCTTCATTTATAAAAAATACAGTATATGTCTTAGATGGAGCTGGAATGTGTTGTAAATATCACTGATGCTGCACTAGTGTAGGGTGTACAAGAAGAGCATGAATACAGGCTGATACAGCTGCTGCATAGATGGAGAGTATAATTTCAGGTTAAATAAATACAAATATAAAACCTGAAATGAAATAAGAGCAAATGTAAAAACAAAATGACATGCCTAAATTATATGGTCACCTGTTAATATCAGAGGGACTACAGCCTGAGTCAGAAAAAAAAAAAAACTCAGGCCAACTATGTAAATGCAAAAGTCAGAAAACAAGCAGGAATGTAAAAAAAATAATATATTTGTTCACCAGGTAATGTCACTGAGCATAAATTTTCCTTCCAGGACAGACAATGTATTTTTTGGAGAACTGATTTGCTAAGAGTTACACAGTGGACAAATGAAGACTGAAGAAATAAAACCAAGGATTACATGATGAAACTAATTATTAGCTCATAACCTTAACACTTTTTTATTAAACTGTCAGGCGCTGTATAAGATTTCAAGGGCTAATCCAATGTCTTATAAAGTATGTGCCTAACATTTCAGATACAACCATGCTCCTAAGGAAGCTGTTAAAGATGTAGAGATATAGTATTAGAATGGATCTATGAATGAGATAGAGTGTTGATAGGTTCATCTAGTTACTGGTCTACCTTTGCTGAAATACTATGATGTGAATAATCCAGTTGTGCTGCAAGTAGACACCAATCAGAATGCTGTAGGAGATATGATTCTAAAAGAAAACAGGCTAACTGTCTATCTCAAGATCATTACAGATTCACGAAATAGATATACTCTGAGGTGAAAAGCAACTATTGGCGATATTTTATGCATGTAAGAAATTCCATCAATATATCTATGGAAACTTCTATGTGGAAATATACCACAGACTTTTGCAAAGCATATTCAGGAGTCTTTGTACAAGGTATGTCTTATACTGCAGAGGCTATTAGTTAACCTACAGAAGTATAATATAGAAATAAAATATAGACCAGGAAAGGAACTGCATATGTCACATATGCTGAGTAGAGAATACTAATCAAAAAAGCATAAATACTTTTTTGAAGAACTATAGACTCTTGGGGCAATACTACAATTGCCATCAACAGAAGAAATGATAAAACAATTCTAGTATATGTGATCCCCCACCAATGGCCCAGTAATCAAGGGACCTCAGTCCTCACCACTGGCAACAGTGAGGGACGTACATTGGGAGGATGATGGGTACACACACAGTATGTTCCAGATGCAGCTCTCTGCATCAAGTGCAATTTCCCTTATGAGCACACAGAGACCATGGTCAGCCTGGGGCTGGTTTCTCCCTTTTTCTCCAGATTCCCAGTAAGACTTCACACTGCCACAGCTATAAGGTTGAGATCTCAGCTGAGTGGCTAAGTCAAGACCTCCAGCACTCTGTCTATCCAACCAGTGCTTCATGTCTCTGCCCAAGTAGCTGACACACACACACACTTTGAGGTTTGATTATACATATATACACACACACACACACACACACACACACACACACACACACACACACACACACACACACACACCCGAGAAAGACTGACACAAGTTTACTAGCTCTGCCCCCTTCTATAAGATAGTTACTGCCACCAGTACCCCTTATCAGCTACTTTAAGGCTCTTAACAAAGGGTGTCCAATCTTACTGTGTAATGTTACTATCAATACAAATGGTAGTTTGACCAAGAGCAAAGCTATCAGGATTGGCCTACACTTTGTCACCAAATAAATATGCAAGTGCTCTCAGAATTTAAATATGCCTCATAAATGTCAGCGGCAATTAAATGTTTAAATATATTTAATATATTTAATAATAAATAATAAAAGAACAAGAAGATATTGAGTATATAATCACAGTAACATCAGAGTTCAAAATCATAGGAAATATTTAAAACAACATTGCAGGACAGTCTCATATAAATAAAGAAAAAACTCTAAATTAAGCTTTGCTATATTCCTGACTATATCTAGAAAATTACTATATCCTAGTTAACTCATTGACAGACCAAGCAAGGCAGATGTGGTGAATGGGGTTTCCAGTGATGTTGTCAGGTCAAAGAAAAATAAAGAATATTTGGTCTCTCTCAGAGAGTTTTTAAATTAATATCTCAAATATTACTGCTGGAATAGCTTGCAGAATGACATCACGTCTTGTCATCCGACTCTATCCCAAGTATGCATGCGCTCGAAGCACTCCTAAGTATGGAGAACGTCGACATCTGTGCAGTAACTGAAACCTTGTTCAAGGCTCCAGAAAGCACTCCAGCACTACTGGGCTACAACTCATACCACACATTTCAGCCACAGAACATGGACTGAAACACAAAAGGAGGGGGTGTATCCATATTCATCAAGGAAACTCACACCTCCAGGTTAGTGCTGCAGCATGATATCTCTGAGATCATCCATGTGCAACTAACATAGGGCAAATTTGCAATGCAAATTGTGGCCTGCTACAGATCACCCTCCATGACCCAGGACCACTACTCCACCTTTCTGGAGACACTGGAAAACATGAAGGTCCTACCGAACACCCTGATATTGGGTGATTTCAATTACCCTACCATCAACTGGGAAAACTACTTGAGTACAAACTCCCAGGCTCAGCGCTTCCTGGAATTTATCAACTCAAATGCCCTGGATCACCTGGTAAACTCCCCTACCAGAGGCCACAACATATTGGGCCTGGTATTACCAACATGGGCGACGTCAACCCGTCACTGGTTAGATCAGACCATAAACTAATCACCCTGGATGTCCACACCCCACCACCACCCCCAACCAAGGAAACAACAGTGAAAAACTTTTCTAAAGCAAACTTCACCTTACTTAAGGCAGAGGTGGTAAGTTTCACAGCCCCACGCTAAAGGATAACACTGTCCAAGATGAAGAATCCTTTACAATTGCACTCTATGAGCACCTACAAGGATGCATGGATCATGCCATCCCTAGCACTCCCCTAAGAGAAGGAAACCATTCAGGTGGACCCCTGCCATAAACAGGTTATACAATGGAAGGAGGAAACTAGTTCAGAAAAAAAGCAAATCTCAAGAAGGAAAGACATCCCTGATCAGTATCAGTAAGAAACTAAGGTCCCTCATAAAATCATCCAAGGCTAACTTTGAAAGAAAAATAGCCAAGGATTCAAAAGATAATCACAAAGCCTTCTTTAGCTATGTCAAGAATCTAAGTGGCAACTCGCAGATATGCTCTGAGTTAGTGCAACATAGCACAAAATATACTGAACCTACTGATATTGCCAACATCCTGGCAGATAAATTCAGTGCAAACTTCACCTCCCTCTCACCTTCAAAAGGGCCCACAACAATACTGGAAAAGTGTAGTGTCCCGGAAATCACAGACGCACAGGTGAAAACAGCCCATTCAAAAGCCAAAAGCACAGCATCAATGGGGCCAGATGGTGTCTCAGGCTGCGTCTTGCACGAACTACAGAATGAACTAACCCCCCACCTAAACACGTTGTTCAACATCAGCCTCTCCACAGGCTACATACCCATAGAATGGTGCACAGCAATGGTTATTCAGCTCCACAAAGGAGGGGCCAGAACTGACCCTGGCAACTATCGCCCCATAAGCCTGACTAGCCTGGTCTGCAAGGCTATGGAGTGCATCATCATGGAACTCATTAACAAAGACATTGGGAACCTCCAAACACTTGACCTGACCTGGTTCAGCTTTGTTAAGGGAAGATCATGCCTACTAAACCTGGATGACTTCTTCAAGACAGTCACCAAGGCCATAGACAAGGGAAAGGTGATTCACACAGCCTACCTTGATCTCGCCAAGGCATTCGACACCATTCCTCACTCAGGTATTATAGAAAAACTCACCAGCCTGAACATAAACCCCTATGTTACAAGATGGATTGCCAACTGGCTTACAGACAGAACTCACATGCTAAAAATAGCGGCTCCAGGTCCAACTCTAAACCAGTCACAAGTGGTGTCCCACAAGGCTCGGTTCTGGGACCCCTACTGTTTGGCATATATTTCTCAGATGTACAGGCAAACACAGGAGGACTATGACTAACCAAGTACGTCGATAACTGCAAACTGGGAGCCATAATTGACTCTCTGGCTGACAAGGACATCCTTCAAAAAGGCCTTACTGAGACAGACACCTGGTGTCAAAGTCATGGCCTCAAGCTAAATGCCAAAAAATGCATAGTCATCCCATTTGCGAAAAACAAAACACCCATGAATTACCACATAGGCGGCAGCCCCCTTAATACAGAAGAGGTAATAAGAGATCTGGGGACCCAGGTAGATAGTAATCTCTCCTTTGACAATCATATTGCCAAAGTAGTTAGGAAATCCTTTTATGTGGCCCATCTAATTACTAAGGGGTTCGCATCTAGAAATAAAGAGGTTATAGTGCCCCTCTACTCGTCACTCATCAGACCCATCATAGAGTACAATGCCCCATTTAGGATGTACCTCACAAGACACTTCCAATAGCTGGAAAGACCCCAAAAGCACCTCACCAAGGGGATTACTGGCCTCAAACATATGTCCTATGCAGCCCAACTGAAAAAAACTCCAGCTGTACTCAGTGGCATATCACTTACTCAGAGGTGATCTCTGCCTGACTTACAAAGCCATGTCCAACTCAGAATTGATGGACATGCTCCACCTAAAGAAATCCAAGTCACTGCGAGCCACACACTCTAGTAAGCTAAACCTCACCACAACAATAAATAAAACATGTTGGAAGGATAGATTCCTGTCATAGAGACTCCCCATGCTTTGGAACAAAATTCCTAACTATATTAGGCAGAGCCCCTCACTAGCACTCTTCAAGAGAAGCCTTGATGAGTGGCTGGATAACAGAAAATACACCCCTGGGATCACTTCATTGGATCTGCTTGACAGAGGCTCAGTTAATTAATCAACGGGGAGGCAAAAGCCGACACTCTCTGACTAGGCTTAAAAATGCCCTCGGGCAGATAGCCTAGTACCTACCTATGAACCTGTGACCTAAAACCCCCATTGATGCAGCTGGTAGGTTTTAGCATCTACCTGTGAAAATACATAGACAAGGCTTTTCTTAGATCTAAGGCAAATCTTGGAAGTCATAAAACAATAAAAGCACTTCAAAGACAATACAGTAAACCTCTAGTTCTAGACATTGTGTCTGTTACTGCACTAAAACTGAAAGATAACATCCTTTTATTACATGGCTATAAAGTAATTTAATTTCAGCTATTTTTCTGAAGTTAACTTCTGGTGTTCCAGCTTCCATTGTTAAAATATATACATCTAAACAGCTTCAATAGTGCAGGTACATTTCTGTTCTAATCCAATAGGGTACACTGCAGTTACAGCTTTAAGCTCAGTACTTTGTAAAATATCTTCTCAACACACACTTCTGTACCAACAGTTTGATATACACATAATATGCAGTTCTAATACAGTTGTAACACAAGCATCTTACATGAAGAATGTTGACATTCACAAATGACACATAACCATTTACAAAATTACAGACAGCTATGCTGGCAGTATCTCTCTTTGTCACACTTCTATATAAATCATGTTGATGTTCACAAATGACATATAATTATTTACAAAATCCCAGCTAGCTGGGCTGGCAGTATCTCCTTTCATGACTGTATGTATTAACAATTACTTTAATGTTGAAATTCCATTACTGAATGGTACTATCATATGGAATTTGTATGAACTAAAACTTCAGTAATGAAACAAATTTAGTTTCATTTTTATTTCAAAAAAGAAATTCAATGTTCAAAGATGACAAAACAACAGTAATAAATCAATTAAGGCAATATATGGCTCATGTGGGGTATACTGAAGCACACAGAAAGAGCAGTAGAAATAGTGCAGTGATGAGAAATATAATCTCAGATAAAATAAATAATGTAGAGTTGTGCCTTCTGCATGTCATATCACAACAGCAGTCCAGAAGAAGCAGAATTATATGAAATATGACATGACCATCCTGTGACATCATTATCATCTGCAGGATGACATGGGCTCAGATTTGTTCCATTTCAAAGACTCCATGTATCACAAATATTCAGATTATTACTCCAAGTTCCCTGAAATAATCAAATTGGTAGATACAACTCTTACAAATATAATTACTGTATTCTTTATTCTTGAGACAGTGAATTCTCAATGTGTCATATCTTACTCTAGTCCACAGCACAAAAATTGGGAATTCAAAAGATCTGTAAGTGACTATGACAGAATCAGATGAGTCAGAAAAACTATTATGATAGAAAATGTAGACGGCAATCATATTAATAAGCTAAAACAATGGAAGAACACAAAACCCAAGGAAAACAGTATAGCCTAAATCTGAAGCCTTTTGTAAAACAGTTGCAGCAAAATCCTGTGTTGTCCATGTGGAAGAAAAAATCCTAATGCATACATAACCCTAGTAAAACTAATCTTATGATCTTCCATCCCACTAGAACCAATGACCTCCCTCCCACTTTCTTCATCAAAGCTATAGACAATACAACTATTACACTGATATCCTCTACAAAATTGTTAGGCATTATAATTGACAACAACATGAGATTTGACATAATTTCCCAAGCTATAAAGAAAGTACATAAATAAACTGGACACACTTTATAGAAATAAGAAATTCCTAACCATTGAAACCAGGATAGCCATTTCAAGAACATACCTTCTCTCTATGCTACTTTATGCTTCACTCATGCTTAGCAACATGAAAAATACAGACCTGGGTAAAGTCAAAGCTTGTTATAGTAAAACACGACATTTGCTACAGATGCTTTGTATCGATCACACCACACTCTAGCCCTTAAACAACTTTCCTAGCTGGAACTACCACAACTACTAAGCTATAATCAACTGATAACAGCTCAGAAATTGCTTTACTGACTAGAAAAAAAAAAGTTCTGCAAAACATAATCGAACCCTGCAGCAATAACCGAGTATTACACTCCACAAATAAATCAATATTAAAGTTAAACAAAGCTAAGAACACTACTGGAGACTTTATTTTCTCAAGTCATGTAGCCAAGCTCTGGAACTCACTCCTTCAAACTGTTAGAGCCACTACCAACACTACTCATTTAAAACAAAATTACTCAAAACCCACTTATCTAGTATATGGCTCAGCTCATGCAACAATCCTGGTTATAATATACAATATACCACGCCACCCTGCATAATTAATATATGCAGAAAAACTCTGCTTCTGTCTTACTAACTGATCTCCATGTCACTTTCATTCACTGTCCTACTTTACTACCTCAGTCTCTACAAATGTCCCCAGTATCACTTTCCCTTACTGTCCTATACTACTACCTCTATATCCCCCTCTATTTCTGTACATCAAATTTCTAATTTCCCTTTTTTCTTCAATAAACTTCAAAATGTGTCTCTACTGATTGTTAATTGCAGAGTTCATAAAATTTTGTGCAGAAAACCACTTATTCTACAACTTATATGTAAATGAACACTATGTGCCTTGTTAAACTGTACTTATTATTGTAATAGGTACTGTAAGAATGATTAATGGCATGCACAATGTATATCTAATTGCATGAATCTAACTACATACATTTTATGTCTTATCATGGTATTTCCTGTGTATCACCTTAACATATGTTTACTTACAATATCTGTTGGATTGTATGTAGAGCTTTTCTTCCCAGGCCTCTGATGAAAACGTTTTTTCACCCAGTTGGACTTTTCCAGTAAACAAAAGTAAAATAAAATAAATAAAAATAAATAAAAAGCTATGAATTAAGAATCATAGATATTTGTATCAGAAAAATGCATCAGAATTAAAAATAAATAAATACATTTTATTCACAAACCTGACAGTGAAATGTAGACACCAGAAAAACTGTGATTTCCAAGAGAAACTGAGAGAATCATGTTTTAAAATTAAGGTTATGCTGTCCAAAAAACTGGTCAGATGGCAAGACTGAGTTGTTCTTTTAAACTGTACAGATTTAGAAAACTAATTAAAAATACAGGCAGATATAGTGACATTTCAAGATGTACGTACAAATATTTCAGGTGCAGGCGGTAAACCTTTCTAGCCTGCTAGTATACCATATCAATCATTTCCATAAGTGTCCGAGTTCTTCTTAAAAATATCTAAATTATAGTTTGTTTTAATATAATTTGGTAGTCTATTCTAGACAGCAGCTACAATTTCCAAAATTCAATAAGTACATCTCTCATTCCTATATAATCTCAACAGGTTGTCTGACTCTCATTCACACTCTGATGACTTCAATAATTCCCAGAGGTAGTTGGCTCTACTTGTTCAAGATCTCCTCTAAATATCTGTATGAGACATTGCACATGTTCAGATATTTTAATCTTTCATAATAACTTAAACTTTCACATCCATTGGATGCCCTTGGGACATTTCTGCTGTGCTCTTTTCAATTTACTCATGCTAATTTTCTTATAAGTTATCCATATAATTATTATTAAAGTGCATGGAGCATGTTGCTTACTCTCTGATATCCAGAAAAAAGACAAATCATTGCAAATACCCCATGGGGCAGGCCTTAACAAATGTTAAACATGCCCTGCTTGACTAGTTATGGTTGGGTCTCATGCTAGGCAGTCAAATCTGCCAGTACTGACTAGCAAAGACAGTGATAGAATTAGAAAAAAATCTTTCTTCCTGCAGTCCATGCTGGTAATGTGTCCCTGACTTCCTGTTATAAAGACAGAAAGTAGAAAGAATAATAGGATATGTGTTTGCCTGCATATTCTGAAGGATATGAAGTCTGAAACTCAAATGTATGTTATTATTTTCTGAATTCATTCCTCAATAATTTGTCTTAAAAAACACAGATTTTATGAGGAGCAGACCAAACTTATGAGGCAAAAATATGTTCCTTCTGCAAAAGTCTGGACAGTTGACAGTAATGGAAAGGTGATTGCAAACATACTACAGCCTGAGTTACACTGTCTTTCTGACAGGACGCGCTAAGTGCTTCATGGCTTTGAAAGCTGATAAAACACTTAGCATTTTTTTCCTGTAACTAGTGGTACATGGAGCATAAAAAGCTCTGTACACTACAAAGAATTATGATCGAGTCTCCAATCATAACCTTTAATTATGTGTTCTTGACATGGATGCCAAGATTCACCTCCTGAGCTTCCTTCTCGAGGTGAATTTCTTGGCATCCATGTCTTGAACACATAATAAGCAGGTTATGATTGCTGACCTGCTCATAGTCCTATGTATTATTATTATTATTATTATTATTATTTTATCATCATCATCATCATTATTACTATTATTACATAATCTAGTTTTATGCTAATGTAACTTATAAGCAATTATTTCATGATTTCTGATTTCATGGACTTTATAAACCTTTTATTCTTCCTATAGTTATATAACCATCATTAACCATTTGGTTGACATGATCATAAAAACTCGAAACTGGATCTACCCATATAGCCAGGTTCTTAAATGAAACCACAGTTTCAATAACTTGGTCTGTATTAAATATTCATCATTCTGTCTATGCCTCACAAACTTCATATGCTTAATTTCTGATGTAATTATCAGCATATTATTCTCCTGCACTCAGTTGGTCAATTTAGTCAAGCTATTTTACTGACATTCTCTATCTGTAACAGATGTATTCTCATTTTCAAGTCATTTGCATACAGACTATAAATTTCCCATATAAAAAGATAGCTCAGGAAGATACAGCCTACACAAGTATGGCTGTGGGATAGATCTGCATGGGACAACTTGTCTGCAACATACAATTCTACCTGTCCAGGTGCAGTAGGATACTTACCATTTCCTGTTTGTAAGCCTAATTAAGGTTTTTGGTATTGTAATTGATGAGGCCAGTTATAATGCCTTCCATAGTTTTGTAGATCAGACTTATCTGGCTAATATCTTTAAGTACCAGAGTCTGTGGTAGGGTCACCCTTGTGGAAGGGCTTCACAATCATGGTGCATCATAATTTGAGAAAAAATAGGTTAAACAGTGTGCAGAGTGGTTCAGAGAGGGCATTGTCAGATGTATTGAATAATTAGTTTTGTTTTTTATAGCATCTTCAGAACATGTTCCTTGGTGATAATGGGTTCAAGAGATGCTGGGATATGTGAGTTTACATACATGCTTCAGGGATAAAATTTTCACTGAATTTATTAGTTACTGTTTTGGAAAAATGTGTTTAGTTGAACTGGTTGGTGTCATTTAGAATAAGTTCTGTGCATTGATGGGCATTGCACATTTGTTTCCTAATATAACTAAAGAAGGATTTGTAGTTATACTTCGCTTCAGTAGCCAACTTGTTCATAGGTTGCTTTACCAGATCTAATAGTTTTTTTAATTCCCTAATATTATTTTGATATCATCCTTGTCATGAGGAGTTTTAGATCTACTGTATAATTTTAGTATTTTTTATTCTTGATGTAAAGTTTGTTAATGGTGATGGACCGCCAGAGTGGTTTATTTTTTAACTTACTAGTATATATTGCTCTAGTTGGGTCTGCCAAGTCTGAATTTATTTAAGTGAGTGTAAAACTCCTTAGTGTAGCTTACTGCTATAATGGCATCAGAGCTCTTACTAACATAGGTGAATTCTGTGATCATGTCATAGAGCTATATGAGGTTTACACATTTGAAATCCTTAAATTCAGAGATGTTGATTTCAAGGGCCGTGGAGATTGTAAAAGGGAACATCACAAGTTGATGGCCCACCTTTAACTAGAAAAGAAGATACCAAGGGAAAAGTACTTGGGGAAGCTATATTTGTGAGGATGAGATCTACAGCATTATGTCTTACAGTGGGTTTATTATCTACTTTATCAAGGGAGTTCTTATCTGATTAAGTACCAAAACTTCATTGTATTGCTGTTCCAGTTTATTGATGCGTAGTTGAATTCTTCTAAAATACCAACATTCTTGTTTATAAGGAACTTTTTGAGTACTTTTAGAAATATAATATGACCATAATGGGATATAGAGGATATAAAATAACAGGCTATGAGTTGGTTGGTTGTTTGTTTTGCTTATGATGATCCAGAGTTCTCCGAGTTCTGTTTGTGGGTCTCCGACAATCTGCCTGGAGGTGATATGATTCTTTGCAAATATGGTGATACTTACCACTGCAGTTGCAATCAGGCATGAAGGTATGGCAGGTGCAAACTCAGTTATGGAGAGAGTACTTTATATTTAAACCAAGTCTCAGTAATCACTCAATCTTGGATGTATTCCAGATGCAGGATAGTCCTGAGATGGGCATGAGATCAAGCAATTGATTGTTGAGACTTCTGGCATTGAGAAGAGTCATTTTTATTTTGTCTAATTTTAAATTTGATGTGTTTGCTCCATTAGAATGCCCATTAAATGGACTCTGCACTATGGGGACAGCAAAGGTTTTAGCCAGTATTTGACAGTACTGCAATGAGAGATGCAAGCCATCCTTTGAGAAGCAAGTTAGACTAGCAAACATTTAATCTCATGCTGACACATACTGGATCCCTTTAGAATGACACCAACTATTCATTTAATTGCTAAAGCTAATCATTTTCCTTGTGCCTAGGCATCAGGCATCATTCTTGGTGAAGAAACGATTCCACCCAGGACCAGAGTATTAGCTACATTTGCCACATGCATGGAATGTTAAGCCAAGGGTGCTGAAGATTTAGAATAGGCCCTGCGCATTGTTTGTTATTGTAGCTATTTTAGATATTGCTGTCCAGATGTCCCTCATGGTTTTTGTGCCCCAGGTTATTCAGCCCCCACCACTCCATAGGCCATCACTATGTCATAGTCATAATTGTCAAGAAGGACAACGGACAGTTGTCCTACCCTTTTCAAATCTTGTAAATTGAGAATCTGTATCCATAATAAATGAGTCACCAATCACTTAGACATTCTTGTTAATAGAGTCGTTAATAGTGTGAGGAGTAATAGATTGGAAGTGATCTGAATCTTGGTGACTTACTGCTGTAGGTGTGCATGGGGAGATAATGTGGTGGATTTCCACTGAGAATTCTTTTTAGTTCTAGGAAGGTTAATTAGAGATTTTCTTTGGCCTCAGTATATGACATTTTAATGTGATTTAGTTCAGAAAGTGGTGAAGGTTTGAGTGAGTGTGGGTGTGATGCTTAATGATTTTAGATTTTTTTTGAGAGAAATACCCCCAAATTAAGAAATGATTTGCACTTGTTCATAGGTTCATAGGTTCATATTAGGCTATCCCCTAGGGCATTTATAAGCCTAGCCAGAATGTATTTGGCTTTCGCCACCCATTTTAAATTTATTTTGCTATGCCCTTTTTCGAGGTTAGTATACTGTGCCTCTGTCTAACAGTGACACAGAAGTGATACCCGGGGTAAACCTATAGATTTAGTCATGTTGAGAATGTCTTTTTTATTAATGATCTTAAGACAGTTGATATTCTGCCTGTGAACACCAAATGTTATGAAGCCAGCAAAAGAAGGAAAGCTAGTTGGCTGACCTTTCATAATATTCAGCACTTTGAGAAGTTAGATGGAGAGAAATGTGAAAAAGATCATAATTAGTTCATGCAGATATGCACAAGCTAGACTATTTGCATGAAAGTAAGTGGATTTGTGGAAAAGTGCATCAGATATATCTATTTGTACTTAGTAAGTGAACAAAGAGAAAGAAATAGCTAGAGTGCTTGAGAACTACATAAAGGTTGAGATCACTTTAATAAAAACAGCTACCCCGGACCCATCACTGCTCCATACAAATACCTAGCTCATATTGGCAGAAAGGGAAATTATGTACTGCCACCAACAAAAGGAAGTGGCGAGTCAATGTTACCTTTTATACTTGTATACCCAAAAGGCCAGCAACTCTGTTTTTCATCTTAAATTCAACGTTTACAGAAACAAAGTAGGCAAAAACCAAAGTAAGTAAAATGAAGATGGAATCTATATGTATTTAGTTATTTATTGGTTGATTTGTTTATTCATTCTGTTATGCCTTCATTCATTCTATCTATCTATCTATCTATCTATCTATCTATCTATCTATCTATCTATCTATCTATCTATCTATCTATATATCCTGTTTGATTTCCTTTAATACTGGATTACCCAGAAGAAAGCCATGTGAATGCAGGGAGGACATGCAGACTCCAAACAGATGGAATCCCAGCCGAGAATCGAACCAGAGGACCTCTTGCTGTGAGGTGACAACATTAAGTGCTGCACCACTGTGCTGACCAAGGTTGCCCAAGATCAGGAAATAGACCAGTAAAATAGAAGCAGAAGGAGATGGCTATGAGTGTCCAGGAAGTGGTTAAGGATTCATGGGATCTACTAAGGAATATTAAAGAGAGTATGTATGATTTTTATTACAATAGACATACTAGATTTATTTACTTCTATCCCACATGTAGAAGGGATGAAATGGTTTGAAGAAGCCTTAGTGAAGTATGGCAAATTTAGTAACAAGGATTTTTATTTGACTTTGGAAATGGTGCTAAAAAATAATTTTATCCACTATGAAGGTGAATTTTTTCAGCAACAATAAGGTGTGGCAATGAGGACAAGATGTGCCCCCCACATTTGCTAATATTAAACTTTCATTTTGGGAAGAAAAATTTATTTTAGGGTCCAGGTATGTCAATTGTTGAAAATTGTATAAAAGATACCTGGACGATATGTGTTTTTATGGGTGGATACAGAAGAAAGGTTTTTAGAATCTGTTAAATATATATCAGATTCTAGTGAGGTTTGCAAAATTTACATATAAAATTGATAGAAACAGGCTTGAATATTTGGACATTTCTATTTCTAAGCAGGATGGTAGCTTTAGTTCAAAAGTATATAGGAAAGAGACATTCTCAAATTCATATTTAGCCTTTAATAGTGCACACCCCTTTTATCAGAAAAAAGGACTAATAAAAGGACAATATGTAAGGGGGAGTAGGATGACATCAAAGGACAGTGACTTTGAGAATGAATGTCAGAAATTATTCGACATGTTTTATGAAAGAGGCTACCCAGTGGATTTGATTAAGAAAGTGGAAGAGGAAATAAGACAGGAAAGGAGTGGGGAATTCAAGCCTATTTTAGGTGAGGGTATTTCCACAAGGAAAGAAAATGAGCAAGACTTGTCAGATAAGGTTAATGGAGAACTGGTTAGTAACTTTTTAACAGATTTTAATGGTGATTCAAACACAATCAGAATATTATTAGAGAAAAAATGGGCTAGGTTTAGTGCCACATCAGACCTAGAGATTATTTTTAACAAACCATTTAAATGTACCTATTATAAGGGTAGAAGTACTAAAAATATATTGGAAAATAATAAGAATGAATTTATAACTCACAAAAAAGATAAAGTGGGTACTTTTAAATGTGGATGCTGCTCTCAATGTGCATGGATAAAAAGAACAGATACAGTACATCTTACTAGTAGGGACAGGTTAATTATGAGTAAAAGTTTTGCAAATTGTGAAACAAGTGGTATAGTCTGTTTTGTAACGTAACAAATGTGATGCATGTTATGTGGAGAAATCAGAGAGAAAGTTGAAAAGTAGAATGTATGAGCATAATTATGATATTAGGAATAAATGCAAAAAATAATGCTCTATACAGACATACACAACAATGCCAAGAAGCCAGATCTTTTTTTTGTCCTAGAAGTGGTACTTAAGGACATTAGGGGTGGTCCATGGGAAGCCCATCTTGAATATAAATAACTTTTCTGGCAATTAACATTGGAAGTTACAAAGTTTCCAGGGCTTAATGATCTTAATGATTCAGTTTCCCGTAAGCCAGTGTTGAAATTAAGGTCAGCAAAACTTTAATACTTACGTATTTTATTGTTTTTTTAAATAAAACATATTTTTAGATTATTATTTTTTTTAACATGATAATGAACTTTACTGTCGGATTTAAATTATTGATTACTGATGCAATTTTTAAGATGTCCACTAGATGGTGGGGTTGGATATCTTTTGATATGTTTACTGTTGTTTGTGTGAACGACATTCTATCGGCTGCAATGTGTCGAAAAACAGAATGTCGAACGCACAAGCAGTTTTGCAACAGATAGTCGACTCCACTTATGCGAATGCACAACTGCATAAGTAGAAATCGACTATCTGCACAGAGATCGCGGTACAGTGGGGAGTGGAAATTCATCCACATCTCCACTGTAGTGCGATCTCGGAGTTAGAATATATAAGTGGGGGTGTGTGGGGTGCAGGGGGCCCCTGCAAATACGTGATAGCTGTATAGGAGTTTGAATTACATCAGCTCCTATACGGCTATCACGTGTGGTTTCGACAACAATGTCGAACCAAATGCATCGAGCATTTGGTTCGACATTGTGAATGGTAGTTATTTCTATTTTCAGTATTACCATTCGTTTATTTGAATGGAAAATGTTTTTCCGTTTGAATAAACAATAGTAAACCCTTTTGATATCACAAGGACTATATTTTTATGAATGTATTTTCTATAAACATATTTTTTATAAATACATTTTATGAATGAATTTTTATGAATTTTTATGAATGATATTACTAATTAGTTTAGGAACTGAATGTAGATTACATTTGAATTATGAGTTTTATGTACCTTTTAACAAGATTTTATTTGGGGGAAGTGTCATAAGATTTTCTTCCAATTAAATGTTCCAGTTGATTAAGTAAGAAAGTATTTAAGATTTATGTATGCATTTCATTTGAGGAAGTCTGGTTGCAGACGAAAATGCTCTATGTTTGTTTAGAACATGTTTATGTTTATATATAGAGGGGCCCGTAGGGGTAGTTTTTATGTTTGTGGAGTGTTAAATAAAATATAAACTACACTGAGATGAGTTGTGGGCTTTTTTCCAAGTCCTCTGGTTGTTTTTTGGAGTAAAATAGAACCATGTCATATATTTGCTTAACCAATCAAAGCACATACATGCACACACACACACACACACACACACACACACACACACACACACACACACACACACACACACACACACACACACACGCACACTATGAACATTTCAGTTAGTTTAGATCTTTCATTTTGGTTTATGTTGGGCCTATGCTGATAAGTAAATTGGTGCTTAGGGATTAAACCAGCATAGCTTGCTGGGTACATAAAAGAATTCTGTAACTTTTGCTAATAGAAAAAATATTGTACTGCAAAATTGATAATGCAGCTGTCTTTCAGTTTATATAATGTAGCGTTAGCAGCTACCAATCTTTTAAAAGTTTCTGCATTAATTTCAGAAGACTTAGATGATGGATCATTGACCATCCTCCCTATGCAGGGAGTGGATACCTAACTAAAAAAGCCTTGAAACAAGCCTTTAAGGTGGTGAAAAGAATAATGTTTCTGCACATGCAAACTTTGTGCACTGCAGACATTAATTTTATGAGATGTTGCTAGTGAAAGCCTGAAAATGTGGTGTAAATCTGTAGCAAGATCTATCAGGTAGAAATCCATGGTGGTTATTATGTATACAATAGGAATATTATTTTGTACTTACAGCCTCACACCACTGGTACACCACTGTCCATTTAAAATTGTGCATATCTCTTCAAATTGTACTAACACACACCAAAAATACATACCTTACATTCAGTAGTTAACCTGGGTACTTGTTAATAAGCACCTTGCATTCAGATCACCAGTCATGTCACTAAGCAGATGTTGCAATCACAAGCTTAAGTCACTTATAGACTTCTATACTTAAATCTGTAATGTTTTGAGAGATACTCACAGTTTTGCTTTTTTATGTACAAATATTATAGCTGGTTTACTATCATGTAAAGCTGCAGTTTAGTAAATATGTTTATCAAAAAAGTTCTAATAAGTAAACTCGACCTGTAATCATGTTCACAGGATACATTCTGAATAGTATTAAATACAGAAAACATCTGTGACTGTACAATATAGTGAAACAATAGCATGAAGCATATAAATATATTCTAGAATAACAAGCTCTCACCTTAAATGGAAGCACATTGTATGTAAACCAAAGTCTCAAAGCTAAATATCAGACCAGGATCAATAATCTACTAGTGTAAAATCTATAAGATTAATAAAGGCTTACAATCTTAATGAGTTGCACTGTTTTTTATTACTATCTAGTAGCTACTTATTTATTTACTTGCCTGTTTGCTTACTTAAAAAGGTAGATGGACTGCATCACAGACCACATTTTTCAATCATGACTTGTTTTAAAAATAATGAACAATAAAACAAAATCCAGATAGAGGTAAGTAGACAAAAGCAAGCATCAAACATTTACAGCAATCCAAGTGGTTTTAAATAACCAGTAAAAATCAATAGATTGAAAGATAAAGTAAAGCAACACAGAGTGAGACTGCAAGGAGTGTGTCATAATTGGGAGAATTTCAATAATGTGAAAGGGTCGGATGCTGCCAGAAAAACAATCACCAAACAGTAGTTGAAACATGTCAGAAATAATTAGTTTAGGAAATTATTTCATAGATCTTTAAAATACCCCAAATGTATTATTTGCTTATTTTATATATTTTTTTAAGTCAAACATTAATAATAGGCTGCAAAAGCCCTCAACAGTTTTGTATAATTCATACCAGTTGTATTCAATCTGGTGTTTAGCCGCATTTCTGAGTATGTTTTACATGGCCAATGTAAAAGATAGCATAAAGTTTTAAAAATGCTTTTCCATTTCAGGGCATATTCATCTACAGTCTACCCTAAATAAATATAATAGTCATAGTTAACGGAATTTAATGAGCCAATAAATGCAAATGAATAATTTGCTTATACTTTTTCTCATATACACTTGTAGTGTTGTTTAATGATTCAAACAGAAAAGAGTTACAAATACAGTAATTTATTTGCTAATGAATATTCAACATGTCAACAGACTGTATCATATGAGAAGTTGACTATGATGTTCTGTGCAGTTTCACAATTACAAAATGTTGCTACTACTATTCCTTCAATCAAATGTGTTTATATGTGAGGACGGAACATAATACAGAGGCTGAAAGTAAACTACCTAATCAACAATTAAGTGAATACATTAACAAATAACTTGTAGATGTATGTAGTACAGGCTCAAGGTGAACTATCTAGTCGACAAATTAAATAATAAATTATTTAATAACTGCTAGATAATACCTCTAATGTATACATATATTAATGTTGGGAGATATAAAAAGGAGTTATAAGTGCAATAATACCAATGAATCTTATTTTAGTTGGGTAACTTCCTTTGCTGATGGCTGTTTAACTTGAGGCCTGAATACATGCTGTTGTGGTTGATGAATATGTTTACATAGTTATGTAACTAATATGTGGTACCACCCTACCTTAAAGAAAAAAATCATGCCTGTGTGTGTGTGTGTGTGTGTGTGTGTGTGTGTGTGTGTGTGTGTGTGTGTGTGTGTATGTGAGTGCAAGTATACACATGTATCATGTATGTATATGTGAGTATGTGTCCATGAGTCTTAGATTTACTAAAAAGCAGTCTAATTGGAGGGGCTATTTTTTTTCCCTTTTGGCAAAACAAAGAAATACTCATTTCTTTGTTTGTTTGTGATGTATATGCATTTGTTTTATTGTGGGGGTATTTTATAAGCAGAATAACACATGCCAGGCAGTGCTTTACTGTTTGATGAGAACACACTCTTTCTGCTAAGGATATCACACACATAAGACATACTCTTGTCAGAAAATAAACCAAGCACCACTGAATCTTATTCCTTACTTATAGCAACAGATATCATTATGTAATTATGCAATCTGAACTATTATAATAGTTAAGATTTTAAGATATTTTTGGTATATGCTTTTCTTAACTCCTACTTTCATCTCTTTATTGCTGTTGGCAAACTTGTTATAGTGGCTGTGGTGTTTAATTTTTATGTTTCTGATTTGCTAAACAAATACGAGAAACAAATATTACTCGTCAGTATGTTTTAGGATAATCTCTTAGATAGCTATGTAATAACTTTAGCAACATTTTTACCTTACCATTATTCACCTCTGTAAGTTTTGTAATGAAATGTTTAATCAAATCATTGTATACAATGGAAAAATTGGAGTCATGTAATAGTATATATCTATGCAGTCATATAATTATATATATTTATAGCTAACGTGACCAGCAGAATTTCAATCTAATCTTGATTGACTGATTATTAATATATAAAGGCTAAATGCGAGGCCATGAATGGACATCTAGAGACTTTTTATTTCTTCAGGGGTGGTAGCTGATTATTTAGATTATGGAATAATTTTTGCAGTAATTATTTATTTATTGGTAATACACAAAATTTGCATATAGGTTTTAGACTGCATATTATTTTCTTTTTTCTGCAATAATAATAACAACGAGGTTTACTCTCAAAATGTTTAACGTTGGTTCAGCGAATGCTGAAAGTCAAACGTTAGTTAGTCGACTTTCATTTTGCAGAAAGTTAGGAGATCAAGATTACATATCAGTGAATGCAAGTGTGCATTCGCTGATATGAATTCGATGTTATGAGTAGAGTTGTGGTACAGTGTGGATTGGGAAATGTATTCCTTTCCTCACTGTAGTGTGATCTTGGAGTTAGAATATTTAATTTGCAGAGGATGTAGGGGGCGAAGGGGGGCTTGCCCCCCCTGCTAAATTGTGAATGACAATGTAGGTGTTTAACATACGTTTTCACCGACACTGCCATCACGTTCCAGTTTTGATATAAATGTTGAATCTGTTGATGTCGATCAACTGAGTTGACATTTTAACTCATTAGTATTCATGCAGGATGACATCATTTTCAGAATATCGACCATTCATGTATATGAACTCAGATATTTTGATAGTAAAGCCAGTAATTATTCTTATCCTTATTCTTATTATTAATATTATTATTATAAAGTCCTATCCATTTCTTAATCTCTTTAAGCCACATAATTCAGAATTACTGCCTGACCTACAAAAATGATTATGTTAAATTTATCTGGGCCAGTATTCTCTCTCAGTCACATACGCATCAGCCATAAATATACATTTTAGACAATTCAGTCTATTATTATTTATTCTGATAATATTATTGGGGTTCATAGTCCAAATAAATTAGCTAGGCTTTATACCTTACTAAGCCACATCATATTGCATTTTCAAAGAGGAATGCTTATGCATTTTGAACTTCTCACTCAAGTCTTAAGGAGGAATAAAGGCATAATAATTATATTTAATATATGCTTTCCATTCCAAGTTGTTTTTCAACAAAAGTCCGGATAAAATACTATTCTGGCCATAACTAACATTTTTAAAGTAAAATTCAGGGTGTTAATATCATTTATTTTTTTGGGAAAATATGGACATTACCCATAGTGCAAATAGTGGAAACTAATTCAACATAATCTTTATTGAACATTGGGTTGGTCATTATGAAAGTGAAGTTATTTGGGCCTCTGATTCATCTGCATTTGTTAACATCCTTATTATCTCTCTTTACTCATTTTTACATGTAGTTGGAATGTTGCATCAAATGTTGCACCTTTTTCTCTCGCTTTGCAACCATTCTTCTACATTATTCAACAGTCATGCCTGCTTGTCACAGGTATTCTTTCATGCAGTCCTTTCACCTCTTGGCTGGACATCCTTGTTTTTTCTTGCCTTCTACCTCTCTCCCAAATCTGCTTTAAGAAATTGTCTTCAACTGCATAATACAAATATTGTCTATAAATCTTCTCAATTCAAGGGTACTGCATGCAATTTTAGAGCTGTACACAGACTTTCAAGTTGTCAGCCTCACACCCCAACAGCTTATTTATGCTATGCTACATATCCTAAGCACAAAATTAAAGATAAAACACACATATATTATTATTTATTTATACAATGCATTAACTTGGGCAGAACACTGATCCCAATGGACCAATTTCAGTTCTAGCCCAGTATGTGAACAAACGTCAAGTGGGAAAAAAATTATACAATAAAAGAGCACACTAAATACAAATGAATAGTTAATATATACATATATATATATATATATATATATATATATATATATATATATATATATATATTATAAGCATGATATAAGAAGGCAGTCCACAGAAATAAAAGTACTGTATTACAGTTCTTGAACTGGCTAGCTAGTGATACAACAGTCATCTGTCACCATACCCCTCAACCTGTTAGCACAAGAAATGTGGACACAACATAAAATACCGGGGGTCAAAGACCCGGAAATAGGGACAGAATTTAAATATTTATCTTATAAACATAGAAAGTTGCTTGAATAAATGGATTTGTGTTAGAATGTAGTTTCTGAAGGATATGAAGTCTGAAATTCAAACATATATCATTATTTAGTGAATTTGATCTACAGCAATTTGCCAGAAAAAGCATACATTTTATGAGGAAAGACCCAAAATATGTGGGAAAAATCTGGACATTCTGTGAAAATCTGTAAAGTTGAGAGGTATGCCAATCACTATGGATTTTTTAACTTCTTTCCTGTCCTTCTTGTGCCCATTTAATTTAATTTATACTGAAGTTGAGGCATGCAATATCCTTGTGCTAGACAAAATGGTGCCTCCTTAAAATGAGTTAGCACATCATAACTTACATGGCATACATTTTTCTACCTCAATATCCCTGATTATTAGCCACAGTCAAAGTGTTTAAGATTTGGATGTAGCTACTGATGTATCTGCATGTTTGACCCACTACCTGATCATTAAATTATACCTTTCTATTATATGTACACAAGATGCAAAGTAAGGACACCTTTTTGTATCCAGTAATGTGAAAAAAAACTGTTAATGGCACTTCTATTCAACCCATATTCTAGCACAGCATTATGCTTTCTCATCCAATACAGAATTAACTTCAGAAGTTATAACAAGTAACTCCTGATGCCCAAGTAAAGGTGTTAACCATGTTATAGGTTCATAGGTAGGTACTAGGCTATCAGCCAAAGGGTCTACGTAAGACTAGCCAACAAGGTTCCCTAGCTTACGCCACCCAAGAAAGTTATTTTCCTGTGCCACTGTTGAGCAGAGACACAGAAGTGATCCCTGGGGTGAATTTCCTATTTCCCATCCACTCATCAAGATTTTTCTTGAAGAGTGCTAATGAAGAACTTTGCTTGACATAGATGGGTAGCCTGTTCCAGAGTATGGGAAGCCTCTGGGACAGGAATGTATCCCTCCAGCATGTCCTGTTTATTGTGGTGACAAGGTTTAGGTCCCCACAGCGTGTAGCTCGGAGGGATTGGGATTTCTTTAGGTGTAGCATGTCCAACAGCTCTGTGTTTGACATAGCTTTATATGTTAGGCAGAGATCACCTTGGAGTAGGCGATATGCTACAGAGTAAAGCTGGAGTTTTTTGAGGCGGTCAGTGTAGGGCATTTGTTTGAGGCCAGTAATCCTCTTTGTGAGGTACTTCTGTGGCCTTTCCAGCTGCTGCAGACATCTTGTGAGGTATATTCCAAAAGGGGCATTGTACTCAATAACAGGTCTAATGAGTGTTGAGCAGAGGGGAACAATGACCTCTTTTTTCCTGGATGAGAACCCTTTTATGATGAGGTGTGCCAAATAGAAGGACTTCCTGACTACTGTGGCGATGTGACTATCAAAGGAGAGACTACTGTCCACCTGGGTCTCAAGATCTCTTATCACGCATTCGGTGTTAAGTAGATTGCTGCCTATGTGGCAGTTCATGGGTATAGAGTTTTTACCAAAGGGGATGACACTGCACTTTTTGGCACTGAGCTTGAGGCCATGGCTCTGACACCAGGCATATGTCTCGGCGAGGCCCTTCTGTAGGATGACCACATCATTTGGGGACTTGACTATGGCTCCTAGTTTGCAGTCATCTGTGAACTTCATTTGCCAGAGGCCTTCTGTGTTAGCCTGTACTTCAGAGAAGTAGATACCAAACAGGGGCGGTCCCAAGACAGAACCCTGTGGTACTCCACTTGTCACTGCTTTGAGGTCAGATTTGGAGTCAGCAACTTTTACAGTGTGGGTTCTGTGTGTGAGCCAGTTGGCAACCCATCTTGTGACATAGGGATTTATACCTAGTTTAGTGAGTTTAGCTATAATTCCAGAATGGGGGATGGTGTTGAAAGCCTTGGCGAGGTCAAGATAGGCTGTGTGAACCACCTTACCCTCATCTACGGCTTTGGTGACTGCCTCAAAGACGTTGATCAGGTTCAGGAGGCATGATCTGCCTTTCACAAACCTGAACTGTGTGGGATCCAGAGTTTGGAGGTTACCAATGTCTTTGTTTATGAGTTCTATGATGATAAGTTCCATGGCTTTGCAGACCAGGCTCGTCAGGCTAATAGGTTGATAGTTCCTGGGATCAATGGTGGCTCCCCCCTTTGTGGAGTGGGATAACTGTCGCTGTGCACCATTCAGTGGGCACAAAGCCTGATGCGAGGCTATTATTGAACATGGTGCTTAAGTGGGGAGCCAGTTTGTTCTGAAGTTCATGTAAAACGCAACCTGGGATGTTGTCCGGTCCCATGGATGCTGTGTTTTTGGCTTTAGAGAGTGCAGCTTTTACCTGCATAGTTGTGATTACAGGGACTCTGCATTCTTCCTGTATAGATATGGGCCCTTTAGGGGGTGAGGGGGGATAAAGGTAGTACTGAACCTATCTGCCAGGATGTTGGCAATATCAGTTAGGTTCTGTAATTTTCATGCCTTTGTGCTGTAACTCAGAGCAGATCTGGGTGTTGCCATCAAGATTCTTGACATAGCTATAGAATGCTTTGTGGTTGTCCTTAGAATTAGTGGTGATTTTGTTTTTGTAGCTAGCTTTTGAGGATCTTATAAGGGATGTCAGCTTCTTCCTGAGGCTGACCAGGGAGCTCCTCCACTCAGGGGATTTTACTCTCTTTTTCAACAGTTTCTTCCTTCTGTTGTACAGTTTGTTTCTGGCAGGGGACCACCAGATTGGCTTCCTTTTTTTGGAGGATAGCATCTTGGTTCTGTTTGGGATAGCACGATCCATGCACTTGTGTAAGTGCTTATAGAGTGCATTTGTGTAGGATTCAGCAGTTGTAACTGTATTGTCGATCTGCATGGGTGTCATGAAATTCACCACTTCTGTCTTAAGAAGCATGAAGTTGGCTTTGGAGAAATTTTTTACCATGGTTTCCTTAATGGGGGATGGGGGTGGGATGTGGATATCAAGGGTGATTAGCTTATGGTCAGATCGGACCAACGAGGAGTTAACTTCAGGTGTGGAACTCATGTTGGTAATGACTAGGTCTAGGATATTGTTGCCCCTGGTGGGGGTGTGGATAAGTTGATCCAGGGCATTGGAGTTTATGAATTCCAGAAAGCATTGAGCTAAGGAGTTGGTACACGAGTAGTTTTCCCAGTTAATGGTGGGGTAGGAGGAGTGGGAATCCTGGGGCATGGTGGGGGATCTGTAGCAAGCTACAATTTGGATTGCAGTTTTGCCCAGAGTTAGTTGCACTTGGATAACCTCAGATGCATTATGCTGAGCAACTAGCCTGGAGGTGTGGATATCCTTAATGAATATGGACACACCTCCCCCTTTGGTGTTTCGGTCCAAGTTACATGGCCGAAAAGTGTGGTATGAGTTATAGCCTGGTAGTGCAGGGATGATCTCTGGAGCCTTGAACCAGGTCTCAGTCACTGCACAGATATCAATGTTCTCCATTTTAAGGAGTGTCTCAAGTGAGTGCATTTTGAGATTTAGACTTCTAGCATTGAGTAGCATTACCCTCAATTTTTGCTTGCCTGTTCCTGTTACGGTAGTGAATTTATTTGAACCTTGCCTAAAAAAGGCACCATAGGGGTGGCAAGAGCCTTAGCCAGTATCCGGAATCCCAGGGGCGACAGGTGCAGACCACCTGTGGCAAAGCATCCTGGTCTGTCGACCATGTCATCCCAAGCAAACAGATACTGGATACCCCTTAGAATGACACCAGAAGCTTAGCCAGTTGTTGAACTCAGTCATTTTGTCCTTGTACTACGGTATCATTTGGGGCGATGGAAGAATGCTACTCAGGGCTAGGGTCATACCTGCCTGGGCTACAAGATTGGAGAGCTCTTCCATGTCTCTTTTCATGTAGTCCAGGGAGGTACATCTCAGGTCATTCACACCAACATGGACAATGACAGAGTTATATTTGTACTTGTTGTGGAGTGACCTGAGTGCATGGGTTATGTGGCGGATCCTGGCACCCGACAAGCAGCTGACAGTAACCTTCATCTTGTTTAGCTTGGTGAATGGGACATCAGTGTGCCTGACTATAGAGTCACCTATGACTAGTGTGTTGGGTACATTGTTTTGCCTTATTGGCTGTGGCCGAGTGGCACACTGAGTCTGTGGGCTATGTGTCATTTGGGTTGTGTTGGGGAATGGAGGTTGCTTGTGTTTCTGCTTTGGAGGTCTCTGTTGCTTTGACAGATTATTATTGAGAGCCTCCGCAAATGTTTTTGTGTTACTATGTGTGGATTTTGGTGGTGTAGATTTAGTGAGACTATGTGATGAGTGTGGTGTGGTGCAAATGTTTACCTTCTCCATGACTGTTAAGTTCAGTCTTGGTTGGAGAGAGCTTTACCTCCAGTTTGGCTAGATAAGTGCATCTCTCACAGGTTGTAGTGTTGGGTGATAGGAGGAGAGGGTTGCCTGTGTACATGAGGCAATTTCTACATTGCCTCAAGATGCCCAGATTCATCAGATAGACAGGAGAGAACACTGGGAGCTGACCCTTGGACATGCCTGAATAAAAAACTATTTTCCTCTAGATAAGTGAGGAAAGTGAGTACAAGATCTGTTTTTCTCTAAGCAAGTGAGAAAAGTAAGTACAAAAACTGTTTTCCTCTGGGTAATGAGAAAGACTGAGTGCTATAGTAATTAGTAGCTTATTTAGTGCTTACAAGTTCTGAACAAGTGCTGAGCATGAATAAGCAAATTTAAGTGGTAAAACTACGAATCTGTATCTGCACTAGACGAGTTACAGGACAGAAACAAGTACAAATGCAGGCTTTCAAATCAGAAAGTTGAGCAAGATAGAAGAGAGTGCCCAAATGGCCAAAATCTACAATTTCTGGGCCAGAACAACTCCTTATGTGGTAGACAGGTTACCTAGTGCTTACCACTCCCACTGATAAGCTAGAAGGCTTCCCTCTAACACAGAAAGGCTTGTGGGGCTCAGACGCTTACATACTGTCCTGGATACAGCACATCTATATCTGAAACACTAGTTACAGGAAAGGTAGGAAACAGGCTTACAGTTTTCTTTTTTTTTTTTTTTTTTTTTTTTACAAAAAAGTAGCAAAAACAGTAGTAAAAACAATTCACATGCAGTGCAAGCTAGCACACTTGAGTATGTAGCAATATTAGACAAAACACAATTTAAATAATGCAATTAAATTAAAATGGACTAAAAGCAAGTGCAGAAAGAGTTTATTAGGTAGAATGTGGTAAAGAGATGGGACTGGGGGAGTGTCCCAGATCAAATCTACAGTGGGGCGAGCAACTGCAAAAGCCACCAAATTTAAACTACAAACCAAAAATAGGGAGGGTGAGTGGGTTCATAGGTTAGTTCTAAGCTAACTGCCCTTGTGAGTCATTTTAAGCCTAGCCAATTATCCCTTGTGGGATTTGAACCCTGCACCTTGGGTTTGTAAGACAAACACCTTAACCATTAAGCCACCCTCTTGGATTAACTATTAAGCCACCCTGAAAACAGTTTCAACAGAGATCTAAGCAGCAACAACTAACAGTACAAACTCAACCAGAAAAATATACTCAACTCTGTATATTTGCAGATAGTCTGGAAGGCAGCCTCTCAGAACACAGGTTCCAGCAATTAAATGCAGGCTGTTACTTACAGGTCAAATTTTATGCAAGTGATCCTTGAGTTAGATAACACACAAGCTGTGAAAACCAGTTATACCAACTGAAGACACGGCAGAAAATAGGGGTGGGGTTGGTAAAACAGTTTCAACAGAGATCTAAGCAGCAACAACTAACAGTACAAACTCTAAAACCAGAAAAATATATTCAGTTCTGTATATTTGCAGATCAGTCTCTCAGAACAGGGTGACAGCAGTTTCAACAGAGATCTAAGCAACAATTAACAAACTCTGTAACCAAGAAATATATACTCAGCTCTGTATATTTGCAGATAGTCTGGAAGGCAGTCTCTCAGAACACAGGTTCCAGCAATTAAATGCAGGCTGTTACTTACAGGTCAAATTTTATGCACATTTTATTACTCCAAAAGTCATTGCAGTGTTTCTGTATGATCGCATACAGACTTAGGAAAACAGAAAAAAATGATGTATGAAATGAGGCACTGGATCACATTCAGAAATATATAACAAGTGAGGACTGTAACAGTCAAAGAAGATAAACTTTCTATAAAGATTTTCCTAAGTGTTTAGAAAATAACAAAAAGTTGATAGACCACGTAACAGCAATACAGTTGCAAAGATCAGAGTTGCATGTTTAATTAAATGTCATTATTGTAAAGCTCTGGCCCATGAAACAAATTAACCTCAGCACTATATCATAATACAGAGAATTATGATCAAGTCTCAGATCATAACCAGCTTATTATGTTTTTAGAAGTAGATGGCAAGAAATTCACCTCAAGATCAACGCTTGAGAGGTAAATCTTGGCATTCTGTGCTGAAAACCCACAATAAAAGGTTGTGATCAGTGACACAAGCATAATTGTTTTTACTATATTGACCTGCTCCACATTGTAACAATTACAGGGAAAAAAATAAATTCTTTCAAACAGACAGCAGCATATCTCTCAACTTCCTTGCTTAAGAATTCTAGAAAAATCTAAAAATAACGGGAGGGAGGGGGTATAAGAATCAATATCAAGGACATTTTTAATCACTGCTCTAATTCATTTAAAAAGTTGGTAGAACAACAGACTTTACATAACCATGAATTTTCTAAATCGTAAGATGTATGAAACTTATCTCTGGCATTATTGACTGACTGTAATCCTCACTAATTTACCAGAAAAATCAAAACTTTTTTGAGGGACAGGACAAAAAAATGAGGCAAAATCAAGGACATTTAACAATATTGGGGACAATTAAACAGTAGGGATAGCAAGCAGAAACAAAGCACGACTCTGTAGAACTAATGACATTAAAACCTGTTTGACACTGTGTTATGCCACAATTTTTGTTTGCAGTGTTGGCAGAATGAAATTCTAACAGTGTGTAAAAGTCATTTTACCTTTTGATGCCACTGGCACTATTCACTGTTAGTCCCAATCTTAGCACCACTTGGGTGTCCTTAACAAGCTTTTGCTGAGAACCTTAGCACTGTTAAGATCAGTTCTCATGCTAGGGAAGTGCTTAAGTTCTTAGGTTCATAGGTGGTGACAAGGCTAACGACCACAAGGGCCTTTTTAAGCCTAGTCATGCATCCCAAATCTTTGACAAGTTTTGGTTCCATTCGTAAATGTAAGCAGGGACTTGGGAGATGAAACAGTTACAGGCAGGGTTCTGGGAGATGACCCATTTACACTCTACCTATGTCCATTATCGACATAGGTGCCAAACCAGGGATAATTTCCTGTTTCCCATCCAATTTTGCAAGTTACACATGAATTAGATTAGGGATGAACTCTGCTTAACATGGATGGGGAGCCTGTTCCAGCAACAAGTTTATCTTTTCCCTGCTTTCTAGTCTAACATCAGTACTCCATAGTGATTCAGATCAATACTACACCAACATGGTACAGGCATTTATGATATTTTTGGTAACTTCACAAATATTTTATTTGAATCAGAACACTGCTTCAATATAAGTTAAAAGAATGGCATATCTTTGTTACAAAAAGATATCCATGAAACTCAAACAGACAGGTCTTACACAATATATTGAAATGCATGAGCTCTAAACCAAATTTATTGTGCATTTCAGCAAGAAACTGACTAACATATCCACTCATGCATACCCATAACTGATATATTTGTGTAAATCATAAAAATAATCATTTTTGTGTATGGGATGTAAACCTAAATGCACTCTCACACCTTGCTTACTTAGATTTTCTCACTCCAATGTCATCTGAGGTAGCAGAAGAGAGGTCAGTAATATATTTGGTTTAATATTAATCAATCTTCGATTCCTACCCCACAACATGGGAGTAAAATGAATAACACAGTTGCAATGCTTCAGTTGTCTCTACAATAAATAGTGAGCAGCAAAATGCAGCACAAATAACACCTTGGGCGTATACACCTTGAATAACTGCAAACCAAGCAAATATAGCTGGACCAGTTTAAGGTAAGTAAAGAACTTACCTTAACAAGCTTCAAAACTCAGGTCTATATCATATTATTGCACGCTTACAAAAGCGAACGATAATTAATTGACCCCATGTAAGTGAAAGCTTACAGTGTCGAAACCTCAGAACTGGAGAAAAAAAATCGCTGTTCCAAACTAAAATAAAAAACAAACTTTAAAACATTACATAATGGGGGGCTTTACCCCCCACACCCCCGACATTGGGGGCTGTGGCCCCCACACCCCCCTTCTTAAATATACCAACTCCGAGATCGCACTACAGTGCCGAAAATGACAAAGTAATGAAAGCGGACAAGCAAATTCTTTCCCAGGGAAAGAATTCACTGAAAACTCACTTCGTTATTCTGCCATTTTGTTCTTTTAGGTTCGATCAAGACGCATTTGACAAAATGTGTCTGCAATCATGCAATAGGAACCCCAAAACTCAGATAGCACATCTTTGCAACAAATGCAAAAGTACACTACACCTGAGTTTAAAAGTACTGCAATGTGATGAGTTTACCTTTGATGCATTCAGTTCTCTTCATACTAAAAAATATATTTTATCCAAAGTTATAAATGATTTGCTACTGACAAGTTTAATCCTAGCTTCATGGTAGTGTGACTGAACTGTGATAATTCTTAAACTCGACAAGAAACAGTACTTACATGTTATACACCCATTGTTTTAGTGTACAAAGATAAAAAATTTGACACGTATTATGTCTAAAAGGTTGAAAATATTAATTTACAAAAATTCATTCAGAGTGAGTGTATAATTACAAATCAATTACATTATAGCATCAAAAATATTTCACTATTTTTGATACTGACCTGGAAAGGAAAGAACATTTAATGTTATGGAGTCTAGACAAAAAAAAAAAAAGTTTTTTTTTCGTGCAGCAGTTTTCCCCACTGGGGCAGCCACAGTGGTGCAGCGTTTAGTGTTGCTGCCTCACAGCAAGAGGTTCTCTGGTTCAATCCTTGGCTGGGGTGCCTTCTGTACAGAGTCTGCATGTCCTGCTTGTGGTCATGTGGGTTTCCTCTGGATGCTCTGGTTTCTTCCCACATCCCAAAGACATGCCGTAGGTGGATTGGACACTCTAAATTGGTTCTAGGCATGAGTGCATGCATGTGTGTGCCTTCTGTGGAAAGCTGGGTGCCAGGCTGGTAACTCGACACCGTAAAACTCCACTGCCACTCATGAGCAGACAGGTGATCCACTGTGGCGACCCCTAACCACAAAAAGCCAAAAGAAGAAGTTTTCCCCACTGACTACATGGTTCATCAGAAAGATTGTGGTCTATTCATTTCCTTATTATATGTTTCTGTAATCTGTGATCATTTTTTTTCTGTTTAATGGATTAAAGCCATTCTGAAAACTACTGGACACTCATGTAAAAATGGGCCTGCTATGCCTTTCCTCATGTATTCTTGGCTGTCCCAATGTATACCATGCATCCAAACTCTACTGAATGCATTCATTACAGAAGACAAGAACACCCCTTCCATGCAGGAGATACAATCTGAACTGGCTATTTAGTCCTGATAACCCTTTTTGAATACTCTACTTTTTGGGACATTAATCAGTTCCAGATCATGTGGCTACAGTTACAAATGTATCTCTCTTTGTCACAGAGCTGTCCATATGAACTTGCTGTTTGATTCTGTTAGCTAGAAGTAGATATGTTACCACATTGAGAATGATAGTTCAGTTGACATTGCCAGTATTTACCAAAATTACAACATATATTAAATAAATCCTCTTTAATAAAGGCAAAAGTACCTTAAAACACAACACCTGATTTCCCATTATTTCTTTTACTCCTTTCCTCCAACGATGCATTAACCATCATGATTACAATGCAAGAAATTATGAATTTTCAATGGATTCTGGCTTTTAGAACCATACTGCCATGTTCGTAGAGTAATTGTTGATATACTACTGCTTAGACAGGGAATGGTACTTATTTGACTATTTTGACATTTTAGATTTAAAAAAAATGAACCTCTTAAGCACAGACATGCAAATCATAAATTGTCAACTGACAGGATCATTACGACATCTAAGCAATGTATAGTAAATGCTTTAAACTACAGTTTCAAGCAAATGATCATCCTTCTCTGGTTTATATACAGTTAGTCAGAGAATTTATGATACTGTTACCAAATAAATTCCATTGCATTTATTAAAACTGGAAGCTATGCATATCATTCTTTACACAAAACACATGCATTAAAACAATTGTATTTTTATGCAAACTTTACATAATGTACGCATTAACTCTGAGATCGCAGCAAGTGTATTTTAATTTATTATATATATGGATATTTATAAGTTAATATGAAGTCAAAAATGCCAGGAGGCATGCCTTCACATCACGATGAATGTTATTAAAAAGGGACATTAGCTTTCCTATCTTCTTTTTATATTTATTAGCAAGCATGCTGAAATTAACTCTCCTCTTCTTGGACTGAAACTACACCAGTACATGGGAGACTTTGCAGGAGGTCTAGATTTTCATTAAAAAGACATTTCAGGATCTGACTTTTTCCTAAACATATTAAACCATTCCAACAAGCAAATGGTCAGTTCACTGTCTGCATATATTTAAAACTTTACATCCAGCAAATTAAATCTTTTGTTCTTCATATTAATTGTGCCAAAGATTTATCCATTTTGGTTTATTCTTTCGATAAAACAGTTGGAATCATCTGCAGATTTAACTGTCCCTTTTTTGTGAATGTACTGTATATGGATTGTGTATTCTAGGACATTCCAGTCTGATAAGTTCTTCTATTACTATGACAATATCAGATTTCTAACACTGATTGGAGGTGTAACAAATTCGTAAACTTATTTCAGCCTAATTACATCTCCAGGCATTTCCTTAGTTACATATTACTGATGCCTCTATTATAAATTGTTTATATTTGCATTAATAATCCCAAAAAGTTTCATACAAGCTATTGAAAGATTTCATCTTAAAACTTACATGATGGACACCATAACTGCACTATTTCTGCTAAATAGATATGAATTACTGTTCATATACTGCATAACTATAGTGTCATAATTTTCATACTGTTCTAAATATTTCAAAAAACAACTAGTATAGACAGAGCTGCATAACTGTATAAGAAAGCTTGCAGAAGGACATAAATGCCACTGACAGTATGTCTGTTGCTTTAGTGGTTACTGAGATATTTTAAGCTGTTGACAAAATACTGCAAAATTAATATTTATGTTTATTATATCTTATAAAATGTAGTGTATGCCATGAAATCTAATGAATGTCACTACTATAAAGAGT
The DNA here is from genome assembly GCF_019279795.1 of Protopterus annectens. NCBI lineage: Eukaryota > Metazoa > Chordata > Ceratodontiformes > Protopteridae > Protopterus > Protopterus annectens. Next base: position 751,403,836 of record NC_056729.1, read on the forward strand.
TGTTTGCGCTGAACAGTTTGCCATCTACATTTCTGTAATAACCCTTATGGTTTCAGAGATGTGAACATACTAATGGATATGTGCACATAAATTCTCATTAACTCAATGATATCATATCATAATGGCTTCATAGCCAACTGTAATGAAGTGCAGATTATCTAACACATTTTCACTCCATTGGAGCACTGGAGGTTTGTATACTAACTTCCAGTGATTACATCCTGACCTTTTTGACAAATTCAAGTAATGTCCTCACACTTCTGAAGTTTAGCAGTTCTTGATGAACATTTGGATTTTTCTTCAGCCCAGATGAGATTCCAGAGTTTTCTTTTAAGTTAAGATTATGCATCTGTTTATCATACATTTCATAATGCAATGTAAGGCATTCAAATACTATTATTAGAAAACAAAACATGTGATTATTTAGTACTCAAATCAAAAAGAGAGTAGGCATGGTTGAATATGAAGGCCACTATTAACAATTTTAGTATTCAGCATATAGGTGTAGAACAAGCTACCAACAATACTAATGACCATAGCACTGTTCCAGCCTAAAACTAGGAATGTTAAAATGAACCTAAATGAACACCAGACTTTATATACATAGATATGGCTCAGTAGATCTTGATGTAAGCCCCACAAAGCCATGGATCATCCATCTATCTTTCTATCTATCTATCTAAATATTTATCTATCTATCTATCTGTCTGTCCATCCATCCATCCATCTATCAACACACACACACACACACACACACACACACACACACACACACACACACACACACACACACATTCAGATATCACACGTGTGTGTGTGTGTGTGTGTGTGTGTGTGTGTGTGTGTGTGTGTGTCTGTGTGTCTGTGTGAACATATTTGCCTATGGATAAAAACAGTGACTTCTATATGACCATATTTAGTTCTTTTTCAAAAAAGAAACAAAAATCATTCCTCACCTCAACAATTGAGACATTCACTGTCTACAGTTCTAGTAAAATATCCTTATTTATATTATCGTATTCAAAATCTCCAAAAGCAGATATTCCTAAATTCTGTCTACTGTCTCTTAATATTTTTCAGATTTTATAAAACAGCAAATTTGACTGCCTCAACATATATTCCTGAAAGCCTCTCAGTTTTCTTTATTTTTACATTTTGCATAAGAATATCATTGAAAAATGTAATAAGCATTTTGACATTGCCTGCAAGTAACTTACATAGTGTGTGCAGGGGACCTGTCAAGATAGTAAAGTCTCATCACTCAGGATTTCGTATTAGTTTTTTATAGACTGAATAACTTACCCAATGAGAAATCAGGTAAATTAAATTGTTAAATTATGGTGCACCTTTACCCATGATGATATATAATTAAATGGCATTACACTAAACAATAGCCAATTGTTAATTATTGGTTAAGTTGGTGAGTGCAATAAATTAAATTCTATTTATAAATCAGAAAGTCAAAGAAATATACCCTACTTTGCCAATTATCAAAGCTACAATTTTCTCATCTCTGGAGTTTATTCTAACAAAGCATCTGACAAGATGTTTATTTTTACATGTTGCATTACTACAACTGATTCCTCAGTCAGCAGAAGTTTAACACCAATTCTCGCAATTCTGAAATGTATCATGATGTCTGGTACAGAAAAGGGTAATGCAAAACCAAAAGTAAAACAAAAGTAAGGGACATTACCTTTTTGAAAATTGCTCTCTTTTTGTTTTTCTGTTAAATCTACATGACCACATGTGATTTGTATTTTTATTTTTGCTTTTCATTTGTTTACTAGTAAGTTTGCATTCTAACATACTAGTGGCAATTAGCCATGCTGTACCTGTCTGAATACAGGAATACTGTTCAAATTACTTCTGAATGCATATCTACTTTCAGATGACAAGGATTCATTCAAATATACATTAAACAAGATTTTTTTTTTTCTTGAGAATCCTAGACTGCTTTTAAAAAAAGGAATCATACAGTCTTTACTTGCATTTCATTGTGGCAGAAAACTTTTACTTGTACAGTTTTCAGGACATTAAATGTGTACTTCATATCTGTAATGCACTAAAATTATTGGTACTCAGGGTGTGCAGGATCCAGTAAGGATGAGGTTACACATGGTATTCCTGGGTATAAAAGGTACAAAGAGAAACTTTAAAAGGATAAGTAGTGTGATTGTTGGCATCCCTCTGTTTATTTACTGTCAGTGTACTGTCACTGGGGAATAGATCTGCACTGGAGGTAGAAGGCTTCTCTAAAAAAAAAAAAAAAAACAGAGGCTTGTGTTGGCGTTCCTTAGGTGTCCTTTACTATAAATGTTCCTTGCATATCCTCCGTGTTACCATACTGCACTAGACCCATATTCTCCCTTTTTCTTTTTCTTCAATGTGCGCAATGCTGGTCTCTAAATGGCTGTATTTATACCCCTCTATGCACTCCATTATTTGGCTGTTAACTGCACACAGACCAGTCTCTACCAACTTAGCCCTTTCTCAATATGGCCTAGATAAACTGATGTACATCTCCAAATATTCTGTTCTTAGTGTCCTATGCAGTAAGAAAATTGTTTATATATCTCTAAAGGTGGTGTCCTTATCTCTGTACCCCAAAATATTGGTGGACTGTAACTGCATCTGCTTATTGTTTCATTGTTTTATATAGATACATAGATTCACAGACAGAGAGAGAGAAAGAGAGGGGGGGGGAGAGAGAGAGAGAGAGAGAGAGAGAGAGAGAGAGAGAGAGAGAGATAGGTTGCCCAGCATAGATTGATTTGTAGTTAAATTGATCTGTGCAATGTCAGCACACTTTGGTTGATATATATAGATGGTTGATAGAGGGGTGATATCAACAGTCACTGGGGAGGTATATATAATAAGAACTGGTTGAGGGTTACTAGGGGGCTTGCCTCCTTTAAAAAAAGCTATTTTGTTTTGCATGTTCCAAAGATTAGTCTCAGAGCATGCACAGTACCATTTAATTCCTACATAAACATGTGAGGTACACTTTAAAAGTCATTACTAAGCTCCATATACAACACATTGGAACAGGTGTCTTTCCTCAGCATATTGGCAACCCTTTCATGGAACCAGGTTTAACAGGGAGAGCAATACATTTGCATCAAAAAAGCATGCTACTAACCAAATGCAATATAATTATCATTGAAGAAATTCATCAGAATCCCATGCAGAATATTTACAAACTTTTTTGGAGTAAAATGAAAGAAGCAGACCTATAGCTGCCTGCATCCTTTCCATTCCCACCGTTGTGTAAGGTAAAGCACTACCTGTAGCTGCCTGGATCCTTGCTGTACCTACCCTTGTTCAACAAAATGTATTGTAATCATTCCCTATTCCTGCAGCATCACTCAAGTTCCTTAGAATAGGCTGCATTGACTTGTCTTCTGTTTATCTAACACTACTGAAAGCTTTTTGAGCACAGGTAGAGTGATATTATCCAAATCAAGTTTGGTTTGTCTCCAAGGTTATGAGAACTCATGCTCTTTCCCAAAGAGTAGCTTTCCTATTGATTTGAACCTGTCCATACCCCCAAATGTGTCATGCAGTTACCTATGCATATGAAGATGATACTTTCACTGTGTATTCTACCTAATTATTACCACCTTCGAATTATCTCCTTTTTTCCAACAACCTACATCTTACCAGAGCCTTCTATGTTCTTTAAGATATTTAATACATTTCATTTGCCCATCACACCATGTACTGGTGTACAAACACACACACACACACACACACACACACACACACACACACACACACACACACACACACACACACACACACACACACACACACACACACACACACACACACACACACACACACACACACACACACACACACACACACACACACACACACACACACACACACACACACACACACACACACACACACACACACACACACACACACACACACACACACACACACATACACGCACACATGCACACACACACACACACACACACACACACACACACACACACACACACACACACACACACAAACACACACAAACGTATAAAATGCACATGCATGCATCACTTTATATTCTCCTTTATTGCTTATGGTTTTCATTTTTCACTCCTTACCTCGTATGTTGACATATTTGTTATTGTATTTCATTCTTTTCCTAATACAGAGCCTTCTTTCCTTAATTAGTCCTTACATTATACAGTTTCTATGCTTTTCCAGCTTGTATTTTGCCTGTGATGCCAGAATACTATTTGCCTTCATACTTCTTAGGAGATTGAAGTACATACTGGTGTTGTCTTAGACCGCTATGCTTGTTGTAGTACACAACATATGCTGCAGAAATTAGACACTTTAATGAAGGTAGGTACGGTGTTAAGGAGAGACATGCAGAAGGTCAGATTGTAGTAGATTTTGTGAAAAAGATGGACATGGCTGTGGTGAACATGTATTTTAAGAAGTGGGAGGAGCATTGGGTGATGTACAAGAGTGGAAGAAGATGCACACAGGTGGATTATATCCTATGCAGCAGGGCCAGTTTGAAAGAGATTGGAGACTGCAATGTGGTGATAGGGGAAAATATAGTTAGGCAGCATAGGATGGTGGTCTGTAGGATGACACTGGTGATCAATAAGAAGAGGACGAGAGTGAGGGCAGTACCAAGGATTAAATGGTGGAAGTTAAAAAATGATAACTGTAAGGTCAAGTTCAGGGAAGAGTTAAGACTGGCATTGGGTGGCAGTGAAGAGTTACCAGATAGCTGGGCAGCCAGAGCAGAGGTGGTAAGAGAGACACCTAGAAAGGTGCTTGGTTTGACATCTGGACAGAGGAAGGAGGAGAAGGAGACCTGATGGTGGAATGAGGAAGCGCACAAGAGTATGCAGAGGTTGGTAAAGAAGTAGGATTTGTAGAGAGATGAAGAAAGTAGACAGGAGTACAATAAGATGAGGTGCATAGTGAAGAGGGAGGTGCCAAAGGCTAAGGTGTATGGTGAGTTGTATGAAAGGTTGGACACTAAGGAGGGAGAAAAGGACCTGTACCAATTGTCTAAACAGAGGGACCGAGCTGTGAAAGGTGTGCAACAGGTTAGGGTGATAAAGGATAATGAGGAAAACATGTTGACAAGTGAGAAGAGTGTGTTAAACAGATGGAAAGAGAACTATTAGGGGCTGATGAGTGAAGAGAATGAGAGAGAGAGAAGGTTGGGTAATGTGGAGATGGTGAATCAAGAAGTGCAATGGATTAGCAAGGAGGACGTAAGGACAACTATGAAAAGGTTGAAAAATAGAAAGTCTGTTGATTCAGATGACATACCTGTGGAAGCATGGAGGTGTTTAGGAGAGATGGCAGTGGGGTTTTAACCAGATTGCTTAATGAAATCTTGGAAAGTTATAGGATGCTTGAGGAGTGGAAAAGAAGGGTATTGGTACCAATTTTTAAGAATAAGGGTGATGTGCAGAGGAATAAAACTGATCAGCCACAGCATGAAGTTATGGGAAAGACTAGTGGAAGCTAGGTGAAGAAGAGAGTTGATGATTAGTGAGCAACACTACGGTTTCATGCCAGGAAAGAGTAATACAGATGATATTTTTGCTGTGAGGGTGTTGCTGGAGAAGTATAGAGAAGGGCAGAAGGAGTTGCATTGTGTCACTGTGGACTTAGAGAAAGCATATGACAGTGTGCCTAGAGAGGAGTTGTGGTATTGTATGAGGAAGTCGAGAGTGGCAGAGTAGTATGTAAGAGTGGTACAGGAATTGAATAAGGGCAGTGTGACAGTGGTGAGGTCTGCAATAGGAGTGATGAATTTGTTCAAGGTGGAAATGGGATTACATTGAGGATCAGGTCTGAGCCCTTTCTTATTTGCAATGGTGATGGCAAGTTGATAGACAAGATCAGACAGGAGTTCCCATGGGCTATAATGTTTGTGAATGACATTGCGATTTGTAGTGAGAGTAGGGAACAGGTTAAGGAGACCCTGGAGAGGTGGAGATATGCTCTAGAGAGGAGAGGAATGAAGGTCAGCAAGACTAAGACAGAATATATGTGTATGAATGAGAGGGAAGACAGAGGAATGCTGAGAATGCTGGGAGTAGAGCTGGCGAAGGTGGATGAGTTTAAATACTTGGGATCAACAGTTCAGAGTAATGGTGAGTGTGGAAGAGAGGTGAAGAAGAGAGTGCAGGCAGGGTGGAGTGGGTGGAGAAGAGTGTCAGGAGTGATTTGTGACACACAAGTACCAGTAAGAAAGGGAAGGTCTACAAGATGGTAGTGAGACCAGCTATGATATAGGGGTTGGAGAAGGTGGCACTGTAGAAAAGACAGGAGTCAGAGCTGGAGGTGGCAGAGTTAAAGATGTTAACATTTGCACTGGGTGTGATGAGGATATATAAGATTAGAAATGAGTATATTAGAGGGTCAGCTCAGGTTGGATGGTTTGGAGACAAAGCCAGAGTGGCGAGATTGCATTGGTTTGGCCATGTGCCGAGGAGTGATGCTGGGTATATTGGGAGAAGGATGCTAAGGATGGAGCTGCCAGGTAAGAAGAAAAGAGGAAGGCCTAAGATAAGGTTTATGGATGTGGTGAGAGAGGACATGCAGGTGGTTGGTGTGACAGAACAAGTTGCAGAGGACAAGAAGAAATAGAAACAGATGATCCACTGTGGTGACCCTAATGGGAGCAGCCAAAAGAAGAAGAAAAAGAATGAAGAACAATAATTATTAGTGGGTAACCTTCTCAATTCTGCCTCATAACCCATTGTACCAAATGATGGCTAAATCAGGGGTTTTCACTTCAAACGAGCACCAGGTTCTATGTTTCCAGCACTTTTCTGCAAGTGAGGAGAAAAAAGGATCTTTTAAAAATGTAAAGTTCTGAAGCTTGCATTTTAATCCTTATCCCAGAAGTAGTATCAGAATTAATTTTCATGCCAACATTTCTAAACTTAATGTAGGTATTGCCATCACTCTGACTAACACCTAGCAGACAGGGCATCTATCCACTTCTGCCCACCCTAGCTACTGTATGTTTCTATTTCTGGTGTTTCATGCTCAGTCCTACATTCAGTGCAATTGCTATTACGTCATTCTCCCTCTTTATGGTGAATATAAAGCATATCATACTCCAGCATATGGATATTAAAGCTTTCGCTTTTTAAAATTGTATTTATCCTTGCTTACCTACCTATTCTGCTCCTGAAAATTTCATTATCAACAAGCCAAGAAGAAACTTCGCAGTGTGGAGGTTGTGATGTTCACTTCCTGAATTATGTTATGCACTTAGTTCACTTAATAAAAATTGAACTGCAAAATATAACTAAAATACGTGCTACAAAATAATCAAATAGAAAATAGTAGGCAGCCCACAGCAGAGTTAAAAATGGAATATCGTTTATTGTAACACACAAACAAGAGATCCTAGCTGAGTTTAATTAAGAGCGTCAAAACCATCCCTTATTTATATATAATCAGGTTGTTTGGAGCAAGGGAGTAGCTACAGAGGGTGGTTCCATTAAGAGCAAGTAAAGCAAAAAAATCATTCCTTAAGCCAAGTCCCCCTTCCCCTTAGCACCATACTGTAATCAGAGACTGCTACCTAAAACTGAATCTAGAAAGCTAGAGACAAATTACAATCCAAGACCAGTTTATTAGCACTTTGTATAGGCTAACCAACTAATCAAAACTTTATTAATTAAGAAACAAACTAACTAAAAAAAATGACTAACAAAAATATCTACCAAAAGACATCTTCCAGAATAAATAAACTTTTTACAAAGATTGCTTTTTTATCAAATAAATATTTCATCAGGTTTGCGTGTCAAAAACAAATCATAATATGAATGAATATGTGTATAGATATACAACAGAAAACCTAAATAGGATGAACAAACAAACATAATTGCTAAGCTGGAAATACATTGATAAATGTTAAAAATAAATAAAAATAAATATAAAGCACTAAGGCCATGGGGGATGGGGATCTGTTAAAGTGTGGCATCTAACTAAGAAAACATTTAGTTTGAGTGTGCAGGAGTGCACTCAAGAGTAATTGCAACCTTTAAAACAGAAAAAAAAGAAAAAGACTATGCCCATGCACACCTATCAGACTTAAATAAAATTAATTAAATTAATTAAATAAATCTTAATTAAAAGATTTCTCTTTTTGAAAATGTCATCATCCTTCATTCCTACATCCAATCACTATCTAGTTTTGCCAACCAACTGGAACCCCTAATATCAGTTCTGGGCTCAAACCTTCGTTTGGTCTTCGGTTCCTCCTTCTTTTAATGACCCCTGATTTCTGCCATGAAGCATTTAATTTAACATTACCCTGCAATGCTACATCCATTATACTTGCTCTCTGACACTGTGTATGCCATCAGTCCAGGCATATCCCAACTGTTCATGCAATGTACCTTAATGCTTGTGCCATCTTTTGCAACTTTCTGGTTGATCTTTAAATGTAGGTTTCAGATATTATAAAATCTTATGTCCCCATGGTGGCGCTGCAGTAGCGTTGTCGCCTCACAGTTAGACGTTGCACGTTCGATTCTCAGTTAGAGCGTCTTCTGTGTGTCAACATGCGTGAATGGGCGTTCCTTTGCTGAAGGTTGTGCATTAGGCCCGGCAAGCCAGCACGTAAAACTCTACTGCCAATCATTAGCGGACTGGATTTCCGCTGTGGCGACCCCTAACCGGGAAAAGCCGAAAGACAGTTTGTTATTATGTCCCCATTACTCATTCTCCCTCACCCTTGTATTTGATTTGGTTCTATTGTGTGCCCTTGTTGCTACTTCTGACTCATCTGCTACTTGACAGAAATTCTTCTTCTCTCTCTCTCTCCCCTCTCCTAGTAGAGCATAAAGGGAATGAATCTAGCACCTACGTTTTAGCAACATTTGATGCATGCACTCCTCATGATAAATGCTTTAAATCTTCATTTTCTGTCTCTATTCTCTTACTATACAATCTCCCTGCTGATTTTATCTCTTTTTCAGTCATTTATTTGCCCCTTAAGTCTGCATTTGCATGCCTCCACATAGATAATACTGTCATTGACAGTCCGTGTTTTGATGTCAGTCTCTCTCAGGCCCACTGCTTCTGGCATCAACATCCAGAATTCTGGATTTGTCTCTTTTCTTCATGTTGCAGTATGCAGATGAGTGCAGGTTTATTAACCACATTTAAGCATGTCAGATCACCTTGCAATCTTCTACTGAAGTAGCCTGGCTAGCGAACATTGACAGCATAGGCAACATCACTGTGGATATCAAACTTCCATCAGGGTTATGGGAATGGCTTGTGTTAGTTGCAAGACGTACTAGCATTTTTTTTAAATATATTTTTAAACATGACATTTTAAAAAAGTAACACAAGTACATGCACTGAAATTGAAAAGAAAACAAGGAAAACAAACCATGCTAAACCTCCCTTGTTTTTTTTTACCTAGAGTATACACTTCAAGAATTTTCATTCACTTTTCTTTCAGCATTACAGAAATTACTCAACTCACGCATTTCCTTAAACATTTTGCTTTTCTCTATGCAATCTGCTGCTTTCCTTTTCTAAAAATCTCATTTACAATTCTTTTAACTCTTTTGCAGTATTCATCAGTTTCATTTGGTTCCATTTTGATTACCATTTTGTAGTAACTGCTTTTTTGCAGCCACTTGCATTAATCTTAGTAAGGCCTTACCTCGTCTGAGCAATTTAGATCTTATACCTCAGCTCTGTAGAATCTTGTATCTATCTATCTATCTATCTATCTATCTATCTATCTATCTATCTATCTATCTATCTATCTATCTATCTATCTATCTATCAGTCTATTTATTAACATGTGGTTACCAGGAAAATCTGACACAGTCAAAGTACCCATTTTCAGCACAGGCCTGGGGAGAAAAGCTCCATTACCTAGAAATTAAAGGTAAACATTGTATGGATTGAAATAGGTTCATAGGTTGGTACTAGGCTATCAGCCCTAGGGCCTAAGCAAACCTAGCCATAACAATTCCCTGGATATTTCTTCCCACAATATTTACTTCTCTGGACCCCTGTCTAGCAGGGTGACTGACATGATCCCCGGAGTGAATTTCCTATCTCCCATCCGATCATCAAGGTTCCTTTTGAAGAAGGCCAATGAGGCACTCTGCTTCACATGTATGGGCAGTCTATTCCAGAGTATGGGGAGTCTCTGGGTCAGGAACCTATCCCTCCAGCATGTTTTGTTCCTTGTGATGACAAGGTTTAGATCCCTGGAGCGTGTGGCTCTGAGGGATTGGGATTTCTTTAAGTGGAGCATGTCCAACCAACAGCTCAGGGTTTGACATGGCCTTGTATGTTAAGCAGAGATCGCCTCTGAGTAGACGATATGCCACAGAGTATAGCTGGAGTTTTTTTAGATGATCAGCATATGGCATCTGCTTTAGGCCTGTGATTCTTTTAGTGTGGTATTTCTGTGGCTTTTCTAGCTGTTGTAGATGTCTTGTGAGGTACATACCAAACGGGGCATTATACTCTATAATGGGTCTAATGAGGGATGAGTACATTGGGACAATGACCTCCTTTTTTCTGGATGAAAAGCCCTTAGTGATGAGGTGTGCCACATAGAAGGATTTCTGACTGTTGTGGCAATGTGGTTATTGAAAGTGAGACCACTTGTCCACCTGTGTCCCTAAGTCTCTCATCACACTTTCAATGTTTAGTGTTCTACCACCTATGTGGTAATTCATGGGTACATGTTTTTTTCCATAGGGGATAACTATACATTTCTTGGCATTAAGCTTGAGCCCATGGCTCTGGCACCAGGCATCTGTTTCTGTAAGGCCCTTTTGTAGAATATCCACATCATTTGGGGATTCAATAATGACTCCCAGTTTGCAGTCATCTGCGAACTTTGTTAGCCAGAGTCCCTTAGTGTTGGCCTGTACTTCAGAGAAGTAGATGCTAAACAAGAGTGGTCCCAGGACTGAACCCTGAGGTACTTCACTTGTCACTTGTCTGGAGCTGAATTTGGAGTCGGCTACTTTTACAGTCTGGGCTCTGTCAGTAAGCCAGTTGGCAACCTATCGAGTGACATAAGGATTTATGCCCAGCTTAGTAAGTTTATCTATGATTCCAGAGTGGGTGATGGTGTTGAAGGCCTTGGCGAGGTCCAGTTAGGCTGTGTGGACCACCTTACCCTCGTCCACAGCTCTGGAGACTGATTTGAAGAAGTCAATCAGATTCAGGAGACAAGATCGGCCCTTCACAAACCCAAACTGGGTGGGGTCCAGTGTTTGAAGGTTGCCAATGTCTTTGTTTATAAGTTCCATGATAATGCGTTCCATGCCCTTGCAGATCAGGCTTGTCAGACTGATGGAACGGTAGTTCCCGGGATCCAAGGTGGATCCTGCCTTGTGGAGTGGGATAACTGTAGCTGTGCGCCACTCAGTGGGCATGAAGCCTGAGGTGAGGCTATGATTAAACATGACACTTAGGTGAGGTGCCAGTTCATTTTGTAGTTCATGTAGTACACAGCCTGGGATGTTGTTTGGTCCCATGGATGCTGTATTCTTAGCTTTGGAGAGTGCGGTTTCTACCTGTGTGGCTGTGATTATCGGAATTTGGCAATCTTTTGGTATTGAGATGGGCCCTTTAGGGGGTGAGAGGGGGGTGAAGTTGGCACTAAATCGATCTGCCAGGATATTGGCAATAGCCTTGGGATCAGTATATTTAATGCCATTCTGTTGTAGCTCAGAGCAGATCTGAGCATTGCCATTTAGATTCTTGACATGACTATAGAATGCCTTGTGGTTGTCTTTGAAATCTTTGGCAATTTTGTTTTCGTAACTCGCTTTTGAGGATTTTATGAGGAATCTCAGCTTCTTACTGAGGCTGGTGAGGACATTTTTTGCATCCTGGGATTTTCCTCTTTTCTGCAACAGTTTCTTCCTTCTGTTGTATAGTTTGTTTATAGCAGGGTTCACCAGATTGGCATCCTTTTTTTGGAGAAGAGCATTTTGGTTCTATTTGGGATGGCACGATTCATGCACGAGTGGATGTGCTCATACAGTGCCTTAGTGTAGGATTCTGCAGTCGAACTTCCAGATCCCATCTGCGTGGGTGTTGTGAAGTTTGTCACTTCTGACTTCAGTAGCATGAAGTTGGCTTTGGAGAAGTTTTTTAAGGAGGTTTCCTTACTGGGGGGTGGGGGTGGGATGTGGCTGTCAAAGGTGATTTGCTTATGGTCAGACCTGACCAATGAGGGGGTGACCACTGGTGTGGAGCATCTATCTCCCATGTTGGTAATCACCAGGTCTAGGATATTGGAGCCCCTGGTGGGACAATGGATTATTTGATCCAGGGCGTTGGAATTTATGAATTCCAAGAACCATTGGGAAAAGGAGTTGGTACCCGAGTAGTTTCCCCAATTAATGGCAGGGTAGTTGAAATCACCCAGTATTAGGGTGTTTGGTTGTATCTTAATATTTTCCAGTATGTTTAGAAAGGTGTAATGAGAATTTTGGGGCATGGTGGGGGATCTGTAGCAAGCTACAATTTGGATTGCAGTCTTACCTAGTGTTAGTTGCACCTGGAGAATTTCAGATGCATTGTGTTGGGCAACTAGCCTGGAGGTGTGAATATCCTTGGTGAATATGGACACTCCTCCACCTTTAGTGTTTCGGTCTTGGTTTTGTGGTCGAAAAGTGTGGTAAGAACTGTAGCCTGGTATTGCAGGGGTGCTCTCTGGAGTCTTGAACCAGGTCTCAGTTACTGCACAGATATCGATGTTCTCCAGTTTTAGGAGTGCCTCGAGAGACTGCATTTTGAGGTTTAGACTTCTAGCATTGAGTAGCGTTACCTTCAGATTTTGCATGCTTGTATCTGTTATGGTGGTGGTTTTATCCTTTGAACCTTGCCTAAAAACGGCACTATAGGGGTGGCAAGAGCTTTAGCCAGTAACCTGAATCCCAGGGGTGACAGGTGCAGACCATCTCTGGCAAAGCATCATGGTTTATCGATCATGTCTTCCCAGGCAGACAAATACTGGATCCCCTTTGAATGATACCAGAAGCTTAGCCAATTGTTGAAGTCAATCATTTTGTCCTTATACTGTGGTATCATTCTGGGCGAAGGCAGGATGCTACTCAGGGCTAAGGTCATACCTGCCTGGGTCACATGATCCAAGAGCTCTTCCATGTCTCTTTTCATGTAGTCTAGGGAGGTACGTCTCAAGTCATTCACTCCAGCATGGACAAGGACAGAGTCATTTTGGAAGGACAGAATATACTGACATATACAGTACAATGCAGGAGAGATATAAAATGTATTACTTTAATTTTACAGAGTACTGAAAAAAAATATCCTGACACGTTAGTAATCCAAGCAGAGGACAACAGTTACAGATAAAGATAAGGGTGGATGGAAAAGGGGAAGGAAAGATCAGATTAGTAATTAAGCACAGTAATAGAGGTTGGGGGGGTTATATTTGAGGGGGTATATAGTGCAGAGGAGATGGTGGTAGTTGCTGGAGGCTTTGAGGGAAGGAACATGGTTAGGGATGGGTAATGAGTATTAACCTGGTTTTGAACAGGAGCAGACCCTAGATTTAAGTAGAATTTTTTAAGAGTATGCTTGAATTTCCTGAGGCTAGGACTAACTCTGATGTCTCGGGGTAGGGCATTCCATAATTTGCTCACTGACTAGGAATATAAACTTTGTCCAGCAATTTTATTTGGTTTATGTAGAAAAAGTGGAGTTATTTGTTCTCTGAGCATAGAATCCTTCAGGGGGTATAAATTTGGAGTATTTAGTTTAAGGAAAGGCAAGCATCAGATTTATATATTATTTGATAAAGGATACTAGCTGTAGGTAGTTAAAGTGATGAGGGAGTTCAAGCCAGTTATGGGAGTCAAGATCTGTGCACTGGTGACTATAATGTGATGTACCAGTTGCAAATTTAGCAATCTTATTGCGGCGTGATTCAGGCTTATTCTTTAGAGTGGTTTGTAGGTTGGTCAGTATAGGGGCACAGTATAGTAGTGAAGGTAACAGGTAAGTTGTGGCTAGTGTGGATTTTTTGTGGCTATATCCAAAAAGATTGTGTGCCTGTAGAGCACTCCAGGTGTTTGGTGTGTTTTTTGATAATATTAAGCATATGAAGATCAAAGATAAGATTGACATCTATTCTATTATTATTATTCTTAATAATTTGGTGTGTGGGACTGCTTAAATTTCTGTGTTATTTAGGGAGAAAATCTTGAAGTCTGGAGGGAGTGACTTGCAAGTAAAAAGGAGGAGCTCCATTTTATTGGGGTTGAGTAATAGTTGTGCATTACTGAGCCAAGACTCAATAGAAGTGAAGCATCTTGGATTATTTGTCTGAAATGTTCTGTGCTGTTTGAAGAAGAAATGATAGTTGAATTATCTGTGTATTGGATTAGAATACTTTGACAGAAGTGTGAAGATTATTTATAAAGGCATTGAAAAGGAGGAGTCAAAAGATGGAGCCTTGAGGAACTCGAGTTTTGTTAGCTAAAGTACTTTGAAAGGAAGCCTTGCCATTTTACACACTGTAGTCTGTTGGATAGCTAGCTAGCAAACAACTGTAGAGAGGATGGTGAAAGGCATAGGGCAGAGAGGTATTGTAGGAGTTTGGGATGTGAGACAGTGTTGAAAGCCTTAGATAGATCAAGAAATAATGCTGAGGCTAGTTTACCAGACTCTCTTGCTTTATCAACTCTGTCCATAAAGGACAGTAATGCTTTTATTATGCTGTGAGCTGGTCTGAAACCATGTTGAGTGGCATTTAGTAGTTCATTGTGTAGAAGATAGTTAAAGAATTGCTTATGTACACATTTTTCTAAGAGTTTGGAGAGAAATAAGATGGCAATGGGACAGTAGTCAGAAAGCTCAGTAGATTTACCTCCTTTGTGTAGTGGAATTATGAATGATTTTTTTCCGTAGGGAGGGGACATACGATTCAGTGAGTGATATACTGATAAGAATACTAATAGGGAAGGTGATAGCATCAGCAGCCATTTTCAAGTATTTGGCTGAGAGATTATCTGTAGAAACAGAGCAGGGGTTGATTTTCTGTAGAAGTTTTCATATGAAGGTAGTGGAAACAGGTTGTAGTGTGAAGTTGAGAGGAGGTGAGAATGTAGTGCATGGGGTTTCAGATGAGTTGGATATAAGAGCAGTGTTTCTAGTGGAGGACTGTGAGAGGGGTAGATTGGTGATAGGGTTGTTAGGATGTAGAGAAGTACATCTTGAACATTTCTGAGATTTGTGATGGGGATTTGTCCATGGATGAGCTGGGTTTTGTTTGGATCCTGTGTTAAGTAATGAGGAGATGAAACAACAGCATTTTTGGGGTTGTTTTTGTGGTTAGTTTGCAGTTAAGTATAGTAACATTTTTTGTTGTTAATTATATGTTGTTTTACATGATTGTGCAGTTGTCTGTAATTTTGTAAATGTGTGTCAGTTTTATTTTTTGACCATTGTTTATTCATTAGTTTTTTTCTAGGTTTCATTAGCAAGAAGCATGGTTGACTTTGGTTCTTTTTGCTTGAAGTGGGGCTAGGCTATTAAAAGTGTCTAGAAATATTTTAATAAAGTGGTAAACTGCATCATATAGGGGTAATATTTTTAACATGGACCAGTTTAAGGACTTTAGTAAGTTAATGAACAGCTGAGGGTTGAAGTTAGGCTGTGGTACATTTTATAGTTGTGGTCTTTGACCAGACGGGTTGTAGTCCTATAGGTGTATACAGGTAAATGATCACTTAGTGTGCCAGAGAAAGTACTGGCTTTGGTGTATTTGTTAGGATCTTTGACCATAATCCAGTCAAGTATAGATTAGTGGTTGCTGTTTTTGTGAAGTTTAGTTGGTATTTTAATGAGTTGTGTGAATCCAAATACATTCATACTGTAGGATGGGAAATCAGAAGTTAAATTTTGCCAGTTGATGTTGAAATCTTCTATGATGATGGTTTCACTGGTGTTACTTTGTGATATCCAAGATAAGATATCCTCTAGGATGGGAGTATTATGACCAGGACAGTTGTATAGAATGGTAATACACAAATGTTTGGTCTCCTTATTTACAACAAATTGCTCCCCCAACATTTCTGACAAAGTATTGTGTAGGGAATTTTTCAACTCAGCCAGCTTGTTATATTCCCAAAAATCACGTTCCTAATTACTTCTGTCTTTTCTGTCTCACCTCCAGCATTTGCTATCTTCCCGAAGAAAGATTTTCTAAAGTCTGCTCGGGGTATAAAAACACCTATGTGTCATCTGTCAGGTTGACTGCAGTGCAGGTATCATGATTATAGCTGCCTGCACGTATTACTCAGTGGGTATGTACAGTGCATCTATCCAGTAAATGGGCCAGCTCTGTTAGCCTTTCAGCCTTCACCCTGCTTGCACCTTGATGGTGATTATGACAGTAAAGCACTAGTGCATAACTAACCATAAGGGGCTATACTGCAAGAATCTATTAATATTCATGTCGTGGGAAAAGTGGCCATTTGCTACCTTATGGAAGTAAAGAATGGGTAGGAGTGTGGCATTAACCACACTGTACTACACTGCAACAGAACACTTAATAAAATGACACATATTTGTGTATGAACAGACATCGGTGACATTGGTTTCCATCCTTTTGATATATATGTAGTTCCCTGAATAAGCGCATGCAAACAGCACATAAGCTGCAAGTACACTTGCTACCACAGCAGAGTGCAACAGACATGAATCTGTAATAGAGAAAGAGCAAACACAGACAATTTGTTAGTCCAAAAGCACACAGTCCAATATGAAGTGCTACACATACAGTGTCCTTACATGAACCAATAAATACGTGCTAGTATCTGCCATGCAAATGCACTTAATCTTTAATATGTCATGTTATGCTGCAGTCTCTGAGACTCTATCCCCATCCTTCTTCATACATATAATAAAAATAAACCAGACTCCACAAATGTACTTTAATAGTCGCATACTATGCATTTGAATGAGCACACATTAAGGACATGTGTCACAGAATGGTACTACTCTAAAGCTGTCAATGGGATGTGCCAAAATGTTAAGAAAGACATTCCCTACCATCCACAGTAACTTCATGTGTAGCTGCTCCATGTAACAAACAATACCTCCTGTGCTCAACAAAATGACAAACCATACGAAGGAACTGTATCATCTGATATATAGCCAATACCTTACATCATCAAACCGAGACCCCATGTGCCTAAGCTGGTGGTAGCTCAGGAGGATATAAAAGATCCCATGGCACTTATTGATAAGAAAGGGGGAATTTCCCCAGAGACCAGGCAAAATTCTTCCTAGTCAGTAAGAATACCACCCCGGGTCTCCAGAGAATAAAGGCAGTTGGCCTAATGGGACTAATGAAGTGTAAATAAATAAACAAGTATAAACAATAAGTAAATAAATGAGACTGATGCATGGTGTCAAAGCCATGGTCTCAAGCTAAATGCAAAAAAATGCGTAGTAATCCCCTTTGGAAAAAACAGAGTATCCACAAACTACAACATAGGAGGTAATCCGCTGAAATCTGAAGAAAAAATAAGGGATCTAGGGACCCAAGTAGATAGTCAGCTTTCCTTTGATAACCATGTTGCCAAAGTGGTTAGAAAATCCTTCTATGTGACCAATCTGATCACGAAAGGGTTCGCATCAAGATCTAAGGATGTAATGGTACCCCTCTACTCTTCCCTCATCAGACCCATTATTGAGTACAATGCACCAATTGGAATGTACCTGGCTAGACATCTCCAGCAGCTGGAGAGACCACAGAGGTACCTAACCAAGATGATTACTGGCCTTAAACAGTTGCCCTATGCAGCACGATTGAAAAAGCTAAGACTGTTCTCTGTTGCATACTGCTTTCTCAGAGGCGCTCTCTATCTAACATACAGAGCCATGTCCAACCCAGAATTGGTGAACATGCTCCATCTTAGCAAAACCAAATCTACTCAAGCTACACACTCTAGGGATATAAACCTCAACACAACAATGAATAGAACATGCTGGAGGGATAGATTCCCTTCACAGAGACTTCCCTTACTATGGAACAGGGTCCCGATCTACATAAGACAGAGCCCCTCACTATCCCACTTCAAGAGGAACCTTGATGAGTGGATGGGTAACAGAAAGTTCTCACCGGGGATCACACCAACAGCACTACTAGATAGGGGCCAAGGGTACTAGCTGCTAGTACAAGGGTCTAGGGAACTACTAAAGGGGCGGTGAATACCGCACAACGTGGCTGGGCTAATATATGCCTTCGGGCAGATAGCCCAGTACCAACCTATGAACCTATACTCCTCCATTATGAAACTGACATAAGGGATCTAGGCACTCTTGTTGATAAGTCCTTATATTTTGACCGTCATGTCTCTACAGTACTATGGAGAACTGTCTATTTGTCTCATCTAATTTCTCAAGCCATTTCCTCTAGCTCCAAAGGAGTCTTAATTCTGCTTTAGTCATACCTCATCAGACCCATTGTTGAATATAATGCTCCTTTTGATATGCATTTGTAGAAACATATCACTCAGTCTGAGAGACCTCAGAGATTCTGTACTAAAAATATAAGTGGCATCAAGAATCTTATCAGGACAGACTGGCAGCCCACTGTGTTCAGGATCTTATAAACTCTTCCATGGAGATTTGTCTCTAGCCTTTTGAGCCATGAAAGATCAGACCATATTTGAGCCCCATTTCCTTCACAGAATAAATGACTCCTCAGATACCTGGTTAAAGGAGCTATAACTTCATCAAGAGATGGATACAGCACATAGACATGACAGAGTCTTATCCCAATGTATTTCCCATCTCTGGAACAAACTTCCACCACATATCTAGTAGGGTAGCATTCTTGCCACCTTCAAGGTAAACCTTGATAAATGGATTGTAAGCCTCTAGTCCTACCCATTTTATCTTGTTTTGCACTCCATGAGGCTGCAGAGGGACTCTTGAATATCAGTTCTTGACCAGGCTTGTAATGGAAAGCAGACTGATTGCCTAGTACCTAGCTATGAACCTGTGTACTACAGAAACCATATATAAATCATTCAGAAAATAGATATCATGTTTCATCATACCACTTTAGAAACTGAGGTTATAAAGCATGCAGGAAAGGCGTACTATTTTGTCATGCGATATGAGCTTATAAAATAACAAAACCAAACATGGAACTAAACATCAAAGAAGAACTGAGATTGACAATGCCTGGTTAATTTTTTTCTGGTTGAGGACAACAAGCAGAAGCAGGTTTCTCACTTTGTGACACCTTCCTATATTGATCTGTGGGATATTTTTTGAAGGAGCCGACCCATTGACCTACGGCACAGTCATGCCCTAGGATAATGTGAAGGCAGCTTCCAGTGATATAATTTATCCAAATGATAAGCAGGATCTCTGAAAGAGAAATACCTAAAACATTATCTGAGGCTGTGCATGAATAGTCCACCATGTACATATTTTGTAACATTTATATGATTTGTCCACATACAGGGTGGCAGTAGGAATGGACTGTGGAACCAGCATGGTTATTCTAAGATTTTTCAGTTCTGCTATCATGCATTAGGCATGCGCCTAACAGTATAAAGTGTAACAATGGCTAGGACCAGTATAAAATGCTGTTTGTGCTAAGTGGCACCCTGAATGTATAAGCACACTTTCCAAATATTTATTGTTGTTATCTTACAGCCAGTTGAAGGTGCAGAATAAATATGTAGCTGATTTACATGCCATTTATTTAGCTGTGCCCACATTTTGAGCACACTTACAGTATGTCTGTGAATGTCCTACTCAAAGCAGTATTCTATCTGAAAGGTTATAATTCTGTAATCTTAGTGGTAACTATCATGCATTGCACTGCATGGCACATTTATTTATTTGTTGATTTGAATTTGTTGACCGGGGTAGAGCACTGATGAATTCCAACCAATTTCTGTCTCAGCCAGGGGTCAAAAACTGACATAACAAAATAAACAAAAGTACCATAACACATAAGTGACAGTAAAACATAGTAAATCAAATTTATTAAATTGCAATGTATACAAAAGGTTCAAAACATTTGAAAAATTGAAGCAGAATAAATTAGAGGTGCGAAATGCAGCAAAAAATCTTAGTGACTGAGTTAGAGCAGAGAAGAGTTAAAGTAAACCTAAGTGATGTGACAAGAGGGGGTAACAGGTACATTTAGCTAAATGTGATTTTAGTAGAGAACAGAGTTTGGAATATGAGAATGAGTCGTCAATTTCAGGTGGGAAGGACTCCAACAGTTTGGGACCAAAAACTGAAAAGGAATGGAGATCTGTAGCTTGGATCGTGAGAGCTGCGTTTTAGGGCCTGATGTATGTCTTGTTAGTTTTGAGGAGTTTGAACAGTTGTGATCTTAGGAGCAGGTCTGTTCTTTGATTGACTGAGAACTAGTTTGTCTTTTTTAGTGTCATACATTTTTTTCATTTCTTGGGAAGTGTATAATAAATTTACATATTTTGTTTTCAAGTATTCGAGCAGTGGTTGAGTTTTTAGTAAAGGCTGCTGACATAAGAGGGAGCAAAATTCAAGTTGAGGGAGTATGATGCCTTTCTCTATTACAGATCTGATAGAGTATGAGAAAAAAGGGTGCATGTTTGTGCCCAGGAAAGTAGGGGCATATTTTATGTGTATTATTAAGAAGTAAGGTGAGGTTAACTAAGGGGTCTAACCAAATACCAAGATACCTGAAAGAATAGATTTGCTTTAAGTGATAGTTGTTGTAATCATAATTTGTTAAAGGTTTCCTGGATTTGCTGATATTTTGTTTGGTACAAAAAGGCATAGATTTAGTTTTGGATATATTTAGTATGAGACTTTTAACAGTAATCCACTGACTGAGGTGTTTGAAGTCAGATTGTAGATCTTTCTATAAGGTAGGTAGGATTGGTTGGAGTGATAGAGGACTATACCACCTTAGAGAAGTGTAAGAAAGATCCAATGAAAGTTTATTGATGTATATAGAGAACAGAAGGTGGAAAGAATTTATCCCTGAAGTACAGCTTTGAGTGATGGAGAGGAGAGAGAAGTACAGAAGTTATAGTTCACTGAGAAATGGCAGTTAGATGATGCTGCAAGTATGGAATGGCATGATAGCTAATGCCCAGTTCTCAATGGTGGATTATAAAAGAGGAGTGATTGACTAATCTAAGGCTCTGGTGAGGTCTATAAAAAATTGCACCAGACAGCATACCTTTGTCAACTGACATAAGAATTTAATTGGTCAGAGATCAGATGGCTTTGGCCATGCTTCTCCCTCACCAAAAGCCATGTTGTGTTTGTGAGAGGAAGTGGTATGTGCATTCTGTGAGATGAAGGTGGATAATTCTCTCCTTGATTTTGCACAGGGTTGGAAAGAAGACAATGAGGTGTTGTGGGATGGGAGTGTATGGGTTGTTTTTGATTGGGAAGTGGATTTACTGTGGTACATTTCTATATATTAGGCATGGTGTTGATAGTAAGGCAAAGAGTAAAGATGTGTTTTAGTAGTGCAACAATGAAGTTGAAACAGTGGTATATGAACCATGGATGTCAGTTGTCTATACCTGAGGAAATTGTCCAGCTGTATTTTTTCACGCAAAAGAATAATGTTTTTGGATGAGATCTGCTGGAAATAGAAGAGAGGAAGATATTATCAGTGGAATGAGAAACTGTTTGTGGGGTGTTTGCAGGACATGTGTGGAGGTTGCTAAAGTGTCTGTGAAAATTGTCTGTAGAAGTGTGTGACAGGTTATATGCTGTGAGATTATTGACTCCTTTTCAAAATTTCCTAGGGCTGTATTTAAGACAGTTTTGGAGGTGTATCATGCAATGACCTTTGTATCTTCTAATGGCTTTTTTAACCCGGTTTCTTAGATGTGTATACTGCTCCCATTTTTCTGGAAAGTAATTCGATTTTCAGGAGTTCTAGTATTCGTTCAGGAGTTTAAGGAGAGGTTTTAACTGATGCATTTGACATTTTTTGAGTTTGGAGATAGGAAGTCTAGAGATTAAATTAAAGTGTCTGTCTTGTTGACTGAAGAGGGTATGCTTAATGGAGATCAGCTGTTTTTTTAGGATTTTTTGGCATCTAGAATAGTAGACCAATCACAGGAACAAAGAGAGTTGAAGATAGTTTGCCATATGGGAAGCGGATTTAGATCTGAAGGAGATTAATTTGGGTTTTGCTTTGGGAGCTGGGTAGAAAATATAGGACGTGATGGGGCAATGATAGCTAAATGAGGGTGAGTGAATTGTGAGGTTGTAGACTTTATTTGAGCTTTTGGAGATGGTAAGATTAATAAGGAAATACTTTTTGGTCAAAATGTTGGGTCTGTGAGAGTGCTTGATTTAATTGCCAGTTGTTCAATGAGGCAGTCTAAGACCTCTAAATTAATGCTCTTTTTACATGCTGATATTAAAGTCACATCTAATAATTATATTTTTCTTTACGGTAGAAAAATGAATGGTAATCCAACAAACAGTAATCAGGCTCAGTGTTAACAAATGTTGTATTTATTACAGTGAGAGCAAAATGTATACCCACCAGGTATGGTTTAGGCATAGAGCTATGCTTTTTTACCTCTGACTTTGCATTGTTATTCCCAAATGTATTTATGTTTTTTCTGATTTTCCTCATGAAAATGGTCACAAATGTAGCCCTGATCAAGAGAACATAAATTATTAAATAAATGAAATAAACAAATATAAAGATTCCTTCTGACTTACTATATGGAGTCTAATAATTAAAGACCTTATATTCCAAAAAGTAAGAAAGTGCTTATCTTTTGGACCTAATGCTATGAACTTTTAAAAATCCAGTGCTATGATTTTTAAAGTTCAGAGGTTGAGGTAAGTACCTGTGGAACACCAGCAGACATTTAATCAGTTGTGTTCCACAAGGATCAGTTCCTGGACAGCTGCTGTTCAGAATCTACTTCCCTGAAGTACAAAATAAAACTAAAGGACTGTGGCTGACAAAGTTTGCTGATGACTGCAAACTGGGGGAGATCATTGAAACTCCTAGTGATGGCAACATCCTGCAAGGTCTTATGCAGACTAATGACTGGTGCCAAAGTCATGGTCTTAAACTTAATGCAAAAAAATGCATTATCATCCCATTCGGTAAGGGTGCTGTTCCTGCAAACTGCCACATCAATAGCAATACCATAAGCACACAGTCAGTGATGAGAGATCTGGGCACACAAGTCGACAGCAACCTTAACTTCAATCACCATGTCTCCGCAGTGGTAAGAAGGACATTTTATATTGCTCATCTCATAAGTAAGAGCACTGCCTCCAGAAAAGAAAAGGTTATAACACCCTTGTGCTCTTCCCTCATCAGGCCAATAATAGAGTACAACCCTCCTTTGGTATGTTCCTTTTCAAACTCTTGCAGCAATTGCTGAGTCCACAAAGGTTCCTTACAAAGAAAATTCAGATTCTTCAAGTTCTGTCTTATGTGGACAGACTGAAACTATTGTCACTTTACACTGTCTTGTACAGACTGCTCAGAGGCGACCTGTGTCTTGCATATAGAGCAATCTCTGACCCAGCTTTAATGGAAATGCTGCAGATTCTCAAGTCAAATGGCACACTGGTCACTTGCTCAAAGGACCTTAACCTGGTATATGACATCAACAGAACTTCCTGGTGAGACAGATTTGTCTCACAGAGGTTGCCCCACCTTTGGAACAAGCTTCCTATTCATGTTAAACAAAGCCACTCATTGACCCTATTTAAGCGTAATTTGGACAATTGGATGGGTAACTGGAAATTCATCACAGGAGGAGGGGGTTCCACCTGTGTCCCTGTTAGTGTGGGGCAATAGGTGCTGATTTTAATGTCTGCTTGAACCAGACAACCTTGGGAACATGGGGTGAACTTAGCTAGACTTGTAAGAGCCCTGGGGCCATTAGTCTAGTAACCTCCTTTGATCCTATGATCCTGTAATCCTATGTACTGCCACCATCTTTGTGGTATGTTTGAAGCAAACTCCAATATTTTCAATTTGCATACTATGGATTTAACTTCCTTGACTATGAATGTGTATCAAAATGAATTACACACAAATTACCAAAATGGAATTAAAAACATTATTCATATAAAAGAAAAGTTTCATGTCATATCAATAATTTAGTGAACCTGAGTGAATCAGATAGTGTGACTAAATGTCATATTGTATTCCAATTTAACTAGTAATTTTGAAAAGCATTTCTGGAGAATACTAAAACTGTCATACTAGGGAACCTGAAAACAAAATGCACTTTTTAACCACTATTGAATTTAGCAGAGGCACTTATTCTTGGAAATTTTAGACTCTAGAAACAAAAATGAAATACATGTTAAGGACTCATCTTCTGATAATAAGAAATCACAGAAATACCTTAATTCAGTAATACTATTCACATATTCTTATCTTTTAAATTCAGTGTAAATTATGCAAAGTCAACTGTCATTTTATTCAATGCAATTTTCATTTCTAATTTTGGGAAAATAAATAAAAGCAAAAGCTTAACAGTAAATAATTCTAGCTCTGCTATCAAATAGGAAGCATGCTGTAGAAGCCATGAAGGGAATTATTTGGTATTGTAATGTCTGGAATTAAATCTGGTGTAACCATTAGCCTGAACCAAATCCCTGATAGTTCCCTATTCAGATTAAAAGATTAGCAAAATGCATCTCTAAAATGTTCCTTTAACCTTTCTTTCCTAAGCAGTTTTCCTCACTGTCTGAATCTAACATCTCATTGCTAGTGAGAGCTACTCATGAGGTAAGCTGTTGAGAATAAATAGGTTAGTTTGGGGCAAACGCTTTTAAAACAGACAGGATGAAAAGTTATGTTTTATGGTTTATTAACTCATAATTCATTTCTTACTATTTTATGTTGCAATTGCAATTCCAAAAATGTTTCTGGGCAGTGTGATAAAAAGCTTGACTGAAGCAATTAACTTAATAAAACTAAATCAGGTAAATATGCCAGGATTTCTATATACACGTGTGTGTGTGTGTGTGTGTGTGTGTGTGTGTGTGTGTACATATATATATATATATATATATATATATATATATACATATGGGAACACTACGAAAGCTCGAAACCGCACAATACCGACACCCACAATACCGACACCCAGAAGCATGAAACTTCAGAATCCCGACAGTGAATAATGAAGATTGCCATATAGTGCATAAAGGTAAGTTTGCCGTTCTCCACACTATAGTGCGATCTCGGAGTAGGTATATTTAAGTTATGGGGGGTGGGGGTGCATGGGGGCCTGCTCACCTGCATACATGTTGTTATTGCTGGTTTTGGGCTTTTATGTTGTTGTTATGTTGCTTTCGGTATTCCGAGGTTTTGTTCTTCTGGGCGTCAGTATTTTGCATGTTGGTATTGTGATGTTTTGGGATTTCATAGTGAATATATATGTATATATATATACACACACACACACACACACACACACACACATACATATACACAAAATGTAAAAAGAGATATGCACATGCAAACACACATGCCTGCACACACACACACACACACACACACACACACACACACACACACACACACATGCGCAAGCACACACTAGATAGATAGATAGATAGATAGACAGATAGATAGATAGATAGATAGATAGATAGATAGATAGATAGATAGATAGATAGATAGATTAATAGATAAATACAGATAGATAGACAGACAGATAGATAGACAGATAGATAGATAGATAGATAGATAGATAGACAGATAGATAGATAGATAGATAGATAGATAGACAGACAGACAGATAGATAGATAGATAGATGATAGATAGATAGATAGCTAGATTAATAGATAGATACAGATAGATAGATAGACAGATAGATCGATAGATAGATAGACAGATAGATAGACAGACAGATAGACAGAGATAGATAGATAGATAGATAGATAGATAGATAGATTAATAGATTGATAAATAGATAGATTGATAGATTAATAGATAGATTAATAGATTGATAGATAGATTAATAGATAGATAGATAGATAGATAGATAGATAGATAGATAGATAGATAGATAGATATGGGTTATATTCATAGTCCCATGCTTCATAGATACATAAAAGTAATCTATGAATCACACTGCTATACCCATATTTAAACAAGAAACATTTAACAAGAAGCGCTGGTTTTGGAAGTTCTCAGCATTGTGAGGGAATGCCCAGTACATATTAACAGATTTGAATCAGAGTAAAGTCAGTTGAATCAAATTTAGTTAAGTCTGCAAAAATCTTAACATATTTAAATTTTCTAATGCCGGCATCTGTTTTTGGTAAGCAGTAGCAAGAGGGAATCTGTGTGGATCTCTCAACACTTTCCATGAGACCTTGGGCTTCTTGTGGCACTTGTGGCACTTGTTGTGGTTTAGCACTTGTGGGCTGCACGTTACAGAAATTTTTAAAAGTCTTTTACTCTGTCTGTAGAAGCCTTTACACAGATGACCTGTTATGCTTTTTATAAGATGCGGAACAGTGAAAACAGGACATTTAGAAATAAGGGAGAGAGTCAGTGGTGAGTTATAACATGCAATTAATACTATAATGACAAAATATTTACAAGTGCTGGATGGGGCTTACATCTGTTTCCATTTCACAATTATTGCTACTAAATTAACTACACTTAAGTCAAAGTCAAAGTAAACGTTATTGTCATTTAGAAATCACACAAGTGCAAAAACTGAATGAAATTCCATATCTCCAGACTCAATGTGCAGACAACATATAGACGATTTTCACAGCCATTTACACATGGAACACCTGGCTATTACATCACAGACATGCAGGTAGACAGAGTAATATTGCACATACTTAGAAACACATTTTAACACTTTTTGAACTGAACACGTACTTGCATGAGACTTTTGTATTGCACAGGTACTTGGTTAAGACATTGCATTGATCCTTGCACAGAAAGAGACATTGAGTATTGCACTGTGAACATTAAAGTATTGCACTATGGACCTTAAAATATTGCACTATGGTTAATTTATGGATTTGCATTTATTGCACTGAAAGAAGAGATATTTTACTGCATTGCTACTGCCCTAGATGGCCTATAAGTTACAGTCATGGTGAATATTCCACTAAGTATTAGCTGAGACTGGTAACCAGGTTTTTGCACAAATTGAGACAGTTCCTACTGACCCAGTTGGACATCATGGAGTGCAGTACTTATTAGAGTTCAGCAGCCTGATGACATTAGGGAAGAAGCTGTTCCTGAATCTCGTAGTTCTGCAATGTATGCTTTAGAATCGCTTTCCGGATGATAGATGCAGGAACAGTCTGTAAGCAGGGTGAGTGCAGTCTCTAATTATTCTTCTGGCCCTGCTGAGACATCTGGATAAGTACAAGTCATGGATAGGTGGTAAGGTGGTCTTAATGATCCTCTCGGTTGTCTTCACCACACTCTGGAGGTATTTGCGCTCAGTGGTAGAGCAGCTTCCATACCATACTACTAGGTTGTTCATCAGGATGCTTTCTATCGTACCTCTGTAGAAGGTAGTGAGAACTGCCATTGGGAGATTACAGTTGGGGGTGTGGGGGGGCATATCCCCCCACCTAGTTTGGTTGTACATTGTCCCGTTTCTGGTAAGAGGATAAGTAAGTATTTTTTAAGTAAGTAGTTTTTAAGTTCTGGAAAGGGTTAGTTATTGGTGTTCCAAGTGTGCTTGTCTATGATTTAAGATTTCGTATGTTGAAATTCAGCATTGTAAGCTGTTGGTGAAATGGGAGTCAGTCAAATGAAATTTAGGTCAACTGGGTGTTGGTCAAATGGGTGTCAGTGATATGAGTTAATGAGTTTTAGGTCAAGTAAAGTAGATATATATATATATATATATATATATAGATTCACTTTATAATCTCAAAATACTGAAATATTGAATTTCAGTATTTCGAGAGTATAAAGCCGAAACACCAAAAAACGAAAACCAAAACCGCGACTGTTAAAGCACACACACAAACACAACTACATCTACCTCCGCACAACACAGACGCACACACACACACACACACACACACACACACACACACACACACACACACACACACACACACACACACAAACACACTTACTATAAGCAGCAACTATAGGCTGCACCCCCCACCCCTACTTATATATACTAAATCCGAGGTCACAGTAAACACCAACACACACAAAACACACCAACATACATTCCACACCCCCCTCGCACAAATGCACATCACACAGATACAAACACCACCACTCTCAACACTGACGCACTCACACTCTCACCTAAGTACCCTAACCCACACCTAACAGTCCCCGACACACTCATAAACACACAATCCCTCCCCAAACCCTTAAAAACACCACACTTAGCTAATGCGCCATCAGTACTGCGGGTTTGACATTTCCGGGTTCGATATTCTGTAGTTTCGTGCATCTGCAGATTCGACACTTTGGTCCCGAGATACTAAAATTTGACATTTCAGTATTTAGAGATTCAAAAGTGTTTCTATACACACATATATATATATATATATATATATATATATATATATATATATATTTATTGTTTGGAGATTCTCTCCCTGGGCCTCCACTGAAAATGGGAAATCCTGCCCAGTTGGTCATTTCCTGGTAAACAAATGTAAAATAAATAAATCAATATGTTTGTGTGTGCTTGCACATATAAAGCGTTGATATATATATATATATATATATATATATATATATATATATATATATATATATATATATATATGGGTCTACTTTGTTTCGTTGAATCTCATTTCACTGAATTTCATTTCACCCCGACCACTTCGCTGAAAACACAGATTACTGAAAACTCATTTCACTGAATCTCATTTCATTGAACTGAACTTAGTATATATGGCACTGTGTAGAGTACTGTAAGGCAAGTAAAAGGTATATGCTCTTTTCCCCAATGTAGTGCGATCCTGTAGTTAGTATATATAGTTAGGGGGTGTGGAGGGCACAGACCCCCACAGTGGGGGATAATGGGGAGGTGTAACCCCCAACTTAGTTTGAGTTGATATTGTCTTCTGGAGAGAGTTAGTGATTGATGTTGCAGCTATGCATGTCTATTCTTTAAAATGTATTGTTTTTAATTTTCTGGTAAAATAGAACATAAAACAAACAACGTAGGGACTATGCCCCCCACAACCTCCATTAGATTCCATTGTCAGAGCAACTCAGCAATGAGTTCACATGCAAGCATTTGTTTATAATCTCTGAGATCACTGCTCACACTATCTTTGTTTAAGGTACCTTCCAAATCCAAGTTAAATTTTGATCAACAGTAACACCAAACTTCCTCAATAAGGACACAGGACAAGTGTTGCAGTTGTTACTCATGCCTGAAAGAAAGGAAAGAGAGAGCAAAAAAAAAAAAGAGAGAGAGAGAGAGAGGCAGGAAAAAAACCCAGCAGCAGCAGCAAAGAAACGTTTAATGATAGAAAAGCAAATACATTTCTTTTAGCAGGTAAATCCACGTTCAGTAAGTAACATTGCATTGAAATACTGAGGGTATTGCTCTAAAATTCTTTGATAACAATGCTCCTTTACACTTCATGTAAAGTCTGCCAGTATAACTAGCCCTTGTGCCACTGTCTAATGAATACTGTACAAATGATGATGGCTAATAACATGACCAACAAGGGTATGTTTATGTGCAGAAATGTCCGCTGTACAGTTTAAGTTGATTGTGTACCACTCAGCATAGTCCACAAGTAACACTGCATGCACCATGTATTATATGTGTAGCTTTTCACAGTCATATAGTGAATGTCAGAGCCCATAGATGTAGACTAGATGTCCCCTCTTCACCTGCACAGTCATGTACAGTACACAAGCCTTCCAGAGTGGTAGCCCTGTCACTCCTATCAGCTAGCTACAGTCGCCACCAACTCTAGTAGAACACATGATATTGAAGGCTGTACTACCACTGTTGGTAACTGGACATGGCAGCTGCAAACAGGAATGAAACATGATCATGTTGTGCAAAAAGCAGTAGGTGGTGCATGATCATGTTGTGCAAAAAGCAGCAGGTGATGCATGATCATGGTGTGCAAAAAGAAGCAAGTGGTGCATGATCATGTTGTGCAAAAAGCAGCAGGTGGTGCATGATCATGTTGTGCAAAAAGCAGCAGGTGGTGCACGATCATGTTGTGAAAATAGCAGCAGGTGGTAAACATCCTCCATGCAGTAAAGGCTCATACTGAGGAGCCTCCCTGACTCATCCAGACAGGTGAAATAGGCTTAGAGTAGGAAAAACACTCACTTATTGGCTATCCATGTCTAGGACAGGGCAGTGTTAAAGCACTCATCAGCAGGTGCCTGAGAGTTATGAACTGGTGTCATTACCTGCAGTTTGAGTGGGTACCCTGTGTCACCCAGAAAATGAAACAGGAAGAAGCGGGGATGCATAGAAAAATGGGGGACTGGGGTGATTACTCAGTACTACCTACACCTCTATAGAGACAAAGAAATAGTAGTTGGCAGCACTAGAATAGGTTGCACTTACCAAGTAGGTGACCATGAGAAATCTTACGATGCAGGAAAAGGTGGTAAAATGAGCTTATTTGCCAAATGTGAGAACCATGTGCACTATCAGTATGTTGACCTGAGATATGTGGTGCAGCAGTAGCATTGCCACCTCATAGCAAGAGGTTCTATGGTTTGATTCTCGGTTGGAGTGCCTTCTGTGTGGAGTCTGCATGTCCTCCCTGTGTCCGTGTGGGTTTCCTCCAGGTGCTCCGTTTTCCTCCCACATTACAAAGATATACATCTGGAGTGTTCCTCCCCAGGCCTTTGCTGAAGATTTCCTTCATTCCAAGTCAGACCTTTCCCGGTAAACAAATGTTAAATAAATAAAAATATTGGCGATGCTACCTCATGCACCTGAAATAATTGTGATGCTCCTCAATGTGTCATACACCACTTGGAAGATGATAAAATGATAGCTCCTCATTTGGTCCAGATGGAGCCTTTATAGTAACATGGAAGTAATCTATCACAACAAATACATCAAGAACGTGTATTATTCTGGAGAAGACATGCCTGCCACTGGTTCCATCCTTTGGTGACACAGGAAAATAGATATGATCAGCCATATATGTAAAGAGTATATGGAAGAACTGCTGCAATATTCTGTAGGCAGAAGCCTGAGAGATTCCCAACTTCATGCCAGTTTTCTCTGAAAAGTCCCCATGGCACATATAGTGAGAGATATACATACATTGGTGTACACAGGGATAGAAGGCCACGCATTCCCACAGTTCCCATTTGTTTTCCATAAAAACTTACCAAAGCTCTTATTACATTCTTGGCCCTCTAAACCTATCCAATAATTACTGCTCAGCAAAGTTAAGGTGAGTTATCCTTTACCTATAACAGGTTCTCCTAAGGTAGTGAGTGTCATTCCATGCACCAGGTTTTGGAGCAACTGAAATGAGCAACTCATAGTGGGAAACACCCTGATTTGCAGTGAAAGTGAGCATCTTATAGTATCGCATAGTGGACAGAAAATGTGCAGATTTGCTTTTTATAACTCATGTGTGCACAATGCACTTTCACATACAAAAGTGACTATGAATCACATAAAGACAGGAAGACTGCACAATCACAGATTTTTTCACGCATTCCTTATTTACACCTCATTATTCCCTTGTTTGTACATTTTATCAAACCTGTTCTTATGG
Organism: Protopterus annectens; assembly: GCF_019279795.1. NCBI lineage: Eukaryota > Metazoa > Chordata > Ceratodontiformes > Protopteridae > Protopterus > Protopterus annectens. Next base: position 751,435,589 of record NC_056729.1, read on the forward strand.
TTTTGCTTTGGCACAGCTTCTGTCTTTGAATCATGATGGAGCTACACTTGTTCACAACCCACACACTTATCAAGCCGTTCTTAAGTGTAATGACCAAGAATATTACACACTGCTGAATGTACAGCTTACTGACAGCTATTTTCACTGTCACAAGTCATCAAATGCACTCTTTCTCAAGTGCAGGCAGAAGTACATTGCATAAGAGAGACTTTGCATCTTGACATGGTGTTTCCCTTGTGTCACAGTTGTGTTACTGTGGAATTAGTATATATAAATTAGGAAGTGTGAGAGCAGAAATGGGGCAAAGCACCCCTCATATAACAAGTGTTTCACTGTTTTTTATTGCAAAAAGAAGCTATAAGTGTATGCCAAAAGAGCTACAAAATTCAAATCTCTGTACATGTTATCCTACAATGTTATATATATGCATGTATATTAAGTATGGGTGCAGAACCTTGTGTCAAAGTGTCCTTTTCATTGAGTATGAAAAAGCTGGTACAGTTGATCGAAAATCAGCTGTTTGAAAAGTACCCACTTTTTCACCAAGCGATCACAGTACAGTGCATATCAGGGCATATGCCCATTCCCCTACTGTAGTGTGATCTCAGAGTTGGCATATATATATATATATATATATATATATATATTTATATATATATATATATATATATATATATATATATATATATATATAATTAGTAGGTGGTGTTGGGGTGTAGAGGGGGGCTTGTACTCCAGCAAAAATATTGGTTGAATGTTTTCTTTCAATCCTTTGTGGATCAATGATTTTCTGTTTTGGCCATGTGAGGTCGATGAAGTTAATGTTGATGTTTCTGCATGTCAGTGAACACCAATGAATCCATTAAGTATATATATGTATTTCACATTTCATTTCTCTGCTTCAGCTTCTGAAGAAGAGAAATACAGCTTACAGGGCTAAGGACAAAGCAGCCCTAAGTGTATGAAAAGGTAATCTGAGGAGGGGTGTAAAGGAGGCTAAGAGGGAGTATGGCAGAACGGTACAGAGCCACTATGGAGACATGAAGGATGCAAGGAGACTATGGCAAGGCATACAGGAGATGAATGACTACAAAATCAGGTCAGCACAGTGTGAGGACAGCATTGAACTCCTGGACAGCTTGAACATCTTTTTTGGTAGATTTGAGGAAAGAAACAACAGGCTGGCACTAAAGCTACCCACTGATGGGAAGGATGCAGTACTCAGCCTCAGCACAGAGGTGGTAAGAAGAGAGCTAAGGAGAGTGACCCCCAGGAAGGTTGCTGGCCCAGGCAACATACTGGGCAAGGTGTTAAAAGGCTGTGCTGATCAACTATGCACAATTCTCTAGGAAATATTTAACACCTCTCTTGCCATAGCAAAAGTTTCCTCATGCTACAAGGAAACTAACATCATCCCACTACCTAAAGAACTACTCCCTCTATCTCTAATGACTACAGATCAGTCACGCTGACATCCACTGTTATGAAATGTTTTGAGCGGCTGATCAAAAAGCATCTTTCCTCATGCCTACCTCCCGATTTTGATCCTCTGCAGTTTGCGTACAGATCCACGGCTGATGCCATATCAGTAGCACTGTACATCTCCCTTGAACATTCAGAGGGCAAAGACAACTATGCGAGGATGCTGTTCATAGACTTCACCTCTGCATTTAATACAGTGGTGCCAATGCAGCTGGTAGAAAAAATGTCACATTTAGGAATCAGTAAACATCTCTGTAACTGGATCCTGGACTACCTGATTGAGACCACAGAGGGTATGTTTAGATAAGAACACAGCAAATTGCATCACGATTAACAACAGGGTTCCACAGGGATGTGTTCTCGGCCCACTGTTATTCACCATCCTGACCCACGACTGCTATTCTAAGCGCAAGTCCAGCCATATCATCAAGTTTGCTGATGACACCACAGTAGGATGATGAAAGGGTGTACAGAGAGGAGGTGGCATCTCTGATCAGTTGATATGAGGGAAACAACCCTAACATGAATGTAAGCAAGACCAACGAGATTATCATCCACTTCATGAAAAAGAGAACAAACCACCCAGTGCTCAGGATCAATGGTGATAGTGTGGAGAGGATTCAAAGTGCAAAATTCCTGGATGTACACATATCAGAGGATCTCTCGTGGTTAGGAAACACCAGCCAACTGATCAAGAAAGTGCACCAATGCCTCCACTTTTTAAGAAGGCTGAAAAAAGCTAAGCTTCCTCCTCATATTCTCTCCACCTTCTATGCAATAGAGAGCATCTTCAGTTGCAACTTCACAGTGTGGTTTGGAAGCTGCACAGTTACAGAAAGGAATGCGCTACAAAGAGTGGTGAGGATTGCAGACAAGGTAATAGGTTCCAGCCTTTCATTAATACATCTTTATTCTGCAAGAAGCATCCAAAAGGCCACCAAAATAAAACAGGACAGCAAGCATTCTCCGCATGGACTGTTTAAGCAACTGGCATCCGACAGGAGCTATCGCAGCATCCACTGCAGGATTACAAGATTCAGTAACAGTTGCTACCACACAGTGATTAGACTTCTGAATTTGGACACTAGTCTATATTCCAAGTAAGTGCAATATTTATTTATTATAGCCATAGTCAGTATTGTTTAACTCACTCAAGTGCAATATTAGACAAATACATTTCAATCTGCATGTGTTTTGCATTACTTTAAATAGGGTAGCTAATTTAACTCAGGGGAGGATATTCTTTTCGTATATGAGTGTTGGTAAATGTCTCTGCTCTTTCTTGTGTGTATTGAGAGTAGTATTATATTTATTAGTTGAGTTTATTCCTCTACTTTCCTTTGTATGTATAGTTCTAAATGACAATAAAGTTTACTTTGACTATGATTACAAGTATGTGCAGGAGTAAAATTCTTAAGCCCAAGCTGAGATATACTGTAGAAGCTGTTCTCTATAAGTCAGTGATGCTGTATGATGACAAATAAGTGCTTGGCTAACCTAACTATAGTGCATGACCACTTCATGTGGCATCCACTGCTGACCACAGAAGAGCCTGCAGTATGACTGCGGGTACTCCTCATCCTATTAAAAACATATATTTCTGTCAGTAGTTTACAGATCACTGCATTCAATGAACAAAGATTAATAAGGTCCAAAATCATAAACACCCCCTTTACTCCTATTCTGTAAGAATATATGTTACTCTTAAGTACACAAGGAAATTTAAAATCACATATAGGAACAATCTTAAGAAATATGGATGGCAGTTTAGTCAGAACTATAAGTCTGTGTATTGATCTGATAAGAACACTCTTCCATCACTGAATAAAGATTTGTTTAAACCCTTAATTGGGCTTTTTTTTTCTTCTGGAAAGATTATAGGTTCATAGGTAGGTACTAGGCTATTGGCCCTAGGGCCTATATAAGCCTAGCCAAACAGTACCCTGGCTTTTGCCACCCAAGAAAATTATTTTCCTGTGCCCCTGTCAAGCAGAGCCACAGAAGTGATCCCTGGGGTGAATTTCCTATCTCCCATCCAATCATCAAGATTTTTCTTGAAGAGTGCTAATGAGGAGCTTTGTTTGATATAGATAGGTAGTTTGTTCCAGAGTATGGGAAGTCTCTGGGACAGGAATCTATCCCTCCAGCATATTCTAGTTATTGTGGTGACAAGGTATTTGTCCCTAGAGTGTGTTGCTTGGAGGGATTGGGATTTCTTTAAGTAGAGCATGTCCAACAGCTCTGAGTTTGACATAGCTTTGTATGCTAGGCAGAGATCGCCTCTGAGTAGGCGATATGTGACAGAGTAAAGCTGGAGTTTTTTGAGACAGTCTGCGTAGGGCATCTGTTTGAGGCCGGTAATCCTCTTTGTGAGGTATTTCTGTGGCCTTTCCAGTTGTTGTAGATGTCTTGTGAGGTAAATACCAAAAGGGGCGTTGTACTCTATAATGGGTCTAATGAGTGATGAGTAGAGGGGAACAATGACCTCTTTTTTCCTGGATAAGAAACCTTTTGTCATGAGGTGTGCCACGTAGAAGGATTTCCTGTCTACTTTGGCGATGTTATTATCAAAGGAGCGACTACTGTCCACCTGTGTCCCAAGGTCTCTTATAACACTTTCGGTGTTAAGTAGGCTATCTCCTATGTGGTAGTTTATGGGTACAAAGTTTTTACCAAAAGGGATGACAATGCACTTTTTGGCATTGAGCTTGAGGCCATGGCTTTGACACCAAGCATCTGTCTCAGTGAGGCCCTTTTGTAGGATGTCCACATTGTTAGGAGTTTTGATTATGGCTCCTAGTTTGCAGTCATCTGCAAACTTTGTTAGCCAAAGACCTTCTGTGTTAGCCTGTACTTTAGAGAAGTAGATGCCAAACAGGAGAGGACCCAGGACTGAACTCTGTGGTACTCCAATTGTCACTGATCTGAAGTTGGAGTTAGAGTCTGCTACTTTCACAGTGTGGGTTCTGTCAGTGAGCCAGTTGGCAACCCATCTTATGACATAGGGATTTATACCTAGTTTAGTGAGTTTATCTATAATTCCAGAGTGGGGGATGGTGTTGAAAGCCTTGGCGAAATCTAGATAGGCTGTGTGAACCACCTTACCCTCATCTATGGCTTTGGTGACCACTTCAAAGAAGTCTATCAGGTTTAGGAGACATGATCTGCCTTTTACAAACCCAAACTGGGTAGGATCCAGAGTTTGGAGATTACCAATGTCATTGTTTATAAGTTCCATGATGATACATTCCATAGCCTTGCAGACCAGGCTCATCAGGCTGATGGGGTGGTATTTCCCAGGGTTCGTGGTGGCTCCCCCTTTGTGGAGTGGGATAGCCATTGCTGTGCACCATTCAGTGGGCACAAAGCCTGAGGTGAGGCTATGATTGAACATGGTACTTAGGTGGGGTGCCAGTTCGTTCTGTAGTTCGTGTAGAACACAGCCTGGGATGTTGTCAGGTTCCATGGATGCTGTGTTCTTGGCTTTGGAGAGTGTGTTTTTACCTGTGCAGCCATCATTACAGGAACTTTGCAGTCTTCCAGTATAGAGATGGGCCCTTTAGGGGCGAGAGAGGAGTAAAGTTAGCACTGAACCTATCTGCCAGGATGTAGGCAATATCAGTTGGTTCTGTATATTTAATGCCATTGTGCTGTAACTCAGAGCAGATCTGTGTTGCCATTGAGATTCTTGACATAGCTATAGAATACTTTGTGGTTGTCTTTAGAATCAGTGGCAATTTTGTTTTTATAACTAGCTTTGGAGGATTTTATGAGGAATCTCAGCTTCTTACTGAGGCTGACCATGGAGTTCCTCCAATCATGGGATTTTACTCTTTTTTGCAACAGTTTCTTTCCTCTGTTTGTTTATGGCAGGGGACCACCAGATTGGCTTCCTTTTTTTGGAGGATAGCATCTTGGTTCTGTTAGGGATTTCACAATCCATGCATTCGTGTAAGTGCTTATAAAGTGCATTTGTATTGGATTCAGCAGTCATACCTCTATTGTCCGTCAGCATGGGTGTCGTGAAGTTTGCCACTTCTGTCTTAAGAAGTGTGAAGTTGGCTTTGGAGAAATTTTTACAGTGGTTTCCCTAATGGGGGATGGGGCTGGGATGTGGATGTCTAGGGTGATTAGCTTGTGGTCAGATCTGACCAACGAGGAACTGACCTCTGGTGTGGAACACCGGTTGCCCATGTTGGTAATGACCAGGTCTAGGATATTGCTGCCCCTGGTGGGTGTGTGGATAGGTTTATCCAAGGTTTGGGAATTTATGGATTCCAGAAAACGTTGAGCACAAGAGTTGGTACATGAGTAGTTTTCCCAGTTAATGGTGAGGTAGTTGAAATCGCCCATTATTAGGGTGTTAGGTTGTACCCTAATATTTTCCAGTGTATCAAGAAATGAGAAGTGGGAATCCTGGGGCATGGTGGGGGATCTGTAGCAAGCTACAATTTGGATTGCGGTCTTACCCAGAGTTAGTTGCACTTGGATAATCTCAGATGCATTATTCTGAGCAACTAGCCTGGAGGTGTGGATATTTTATTTATTTTTTATTTTACATTTGTTAACCGGGGGTGTCTGACTGAGCCGAAAAGGCCCTTTTTCAGCAGAGGTCCGGGGAGAAAAGCTCCACATAGAAAAATTACAGATACATTTAGACATGACCAGTATACACACAAATTACAAAAGACATGTTTTTACAGTGGTATGCAGCACATCAACAGTTACAGTGGAGAGAACAAACAAAAAAATATTTAAAAATAAAGGCACTTAATAGATGTGTGGTGTACAGCTGAAATTTGAAGCATAGGTAGAATACATACATAGTAAACAGGTACAGTACATGCATTGTAGATTAGCCAGTGTTTGTGAGAATAGTTTTCAATCTTAATCAAGTACTCTAGGTTTAGTATGTGTGCCTTATCCACTTTCACTAGCCTGGGGAGCAATCATGGCACTGCCAACTTTGCTTGAGATGTTGCCTGATAAGGTCTTTAAAGGAGGCTTTGGATGATGTGTTTTGAATGCTAGTGGGGACAGAGTTCCATTTTTTAGCCACTGAACTACTATATAGTGCATCTCCAAAGCTACTGTAGCTGTTGGTGACTTCTAGTAGCAGCTTGCTTGATGATCTAAGAGGCCTTTTGTCTGAGTGATGTTGTACTAGGTTTTTGAGGGCAGGACACTTATTGGGGAGGTAATAGATAGAATGACAGAGGCAGAGCTGATTGTAGGTTAGGAGGATGGGCAGTTCAAGCCAGTGGAGCTGTCTCAAAGCAGTACAGTAATGAGTTCTATATGAGCAATTTGCAGCAAAGTGGGCAATTCTGTTATAGCAGGCTTCCATTTTGCTTAGTTCAGTTTTGTTGAGATTAGTCAGAATGGGAGATGCATAGAGTAGGGTGGATAGAAGTTGGGAGTGAGCAATGGCTGATCTTGTGTTGTTGGTAAGAAATGGTTTGATACGGTAGAGTGATCCCAGTTCGGCATGTACTTCTTTAATAGTTAAGTTGAGATGACTATCAAATTTTAGGTGGAAGTCTATGGTTATTCCCAATAGCTTAGCCTATGCCACTGAAGCGATTGAAGTAGCATTTGTGGAGTAGATAGTGAATTGACTGTTATCAGTGTTTTTGTTAGAACTAGTTATAATCATAAGATGAATTTTCTTTGGACTGAGGATAAGATGGGCTTTGGTTAGGTAGTTTTCAACATCAGATAATGCTAGTTGAGTTGTTTGCAGGAGGGTGGGAATGTTTTGTGCAGCACAGCTTAAGGTAGTGTCATCTGTATACTGAATGATACATGCATGCTGTGTGGAGGTATGGAGGTCATTTGTGAAGATTGTGAATAGTAGTGGTCCTAAAATAGTACCCTGTGGGACTCCTATAGTTATGGACAGCTGAGGAGAGAGAAAATTTTCCCATTTCACAGCTTGGTACCTGTCAGTTAAGTAGCTTTGGAACCAGGTAAGAGTAGAATTTAATAGGTGATACTGGTTTAGTTTGTTTATCAAAATTTGGTTCGAGACTGTGTCAAATGCTTTGGACATATCCAAAAAAAGAGTTGACACCTGCAGGCCTTCATTTTTGAGACGGTTTACTGTGTCTGTGAAGCAGAGGAGGGCTGTAGTGGTACTATGGGCAGGTCTGAAACCATGCTGAGTAGGTGACAGGATGTTGCTGTCTAGGAGATATTTTAGCATCTGGGTATGGATGCATTTTTCTAGGATTTTGGCCAGGGGGGAGAGTAAAGCAATGGGTCTGTAGTTATCAAGTTCAGTGGAGGTCCCACCTTTATGTATGGGTGCAACATAGGATATTTTCTAGAGTTTGGGCACATAGTTTTCAGCAATTTATCTGTTTATGAGAGTGGAGATTGGGATAGCAATAGCATCTGCTGTGAGTTTCAAGAAATAGCTGGGGAGTAGGTCGGCTGCTGTTGATGAGGTTTTTAGTTTGGAGAGCATGCTTTTGATTGAAGTGGTGGAAACTGTTTTGAGGGTAAAGCTTGTATTAGTGTTATTTGTGTTGGGGGGCTAGTGAGTAAGGAACTGTCCTGTGATACTTAAGGATAGAACTGAGTTCACAAAGTGGGAGTTGAATTGTGTTTCGATGGGAACTTTAGTGTCAGGGGTAGTTGGTTTGGGGGTAGCCTTTTGGGTAGGTTTTAGTAGCTGGTTTACATTTTTCCAAAATTTTTGGGGGTTGTGTTGGTATTTAGTTTGTAATGTCGTGTAGTAGGATTTTTTTGTCCAGCCTAATGCATTTTTTTGCACGGTTGCGCAGTTCTTGGTACTTAATTAGGCTTTGTATTTCTTTGTTTTTTTGATAGTAAAGCCAGGCAGCATCTCTGGACTTGAGGATTTGTTTGGTTTCTTTAATGAGCCAGGGGTTTGTAGAGGTTCTAACCTTGATTTTGTGCAATGGAGTGACAGTGTCTAGGTGTTGTAGAAATGTTTTGTTGAAATATGCTACAGCCTGGTTAAGTGGGAGGGTTTTTAGGGGGGTCCAGTCACAGTTACAGAGTAAAGTATTGAGGACCTCAGGAGAGAATTTTTTTGTGTTTCTAGTGGATATATATTTAGTGGTTTTGCATATGCTTGTTCTACTATGTATAAAGTATATTATGTTGTGGTCACTTAAAGTGTCTGGGAGACTGCCTGTGTGGGGGTACAATGTGGGGTTGTTAGTTTGGACCCAGTCAAGGATGGATTTCTTTTTAGATTTTTTATCACATCTAGTTGGAATTTGGACTAGTTGCTGGTAGCCATGGAGATTTATTAGATTACTTGGTGGTTCTGATATGCAGGTGAACCAATCTAGGTTGTAATCCCCCAGAATAAGGGTTTCTTGTGAGTATGTGGAAGAACACCAGGATAAGAAGTCTTCAAGGCTAGCAGGTGTATTACCAGGTGAAATATAGATCACAATTGTGGTGATGACCTTTTTAGGGTGAAGTTGAAGTTGTGAGATAAGTATGTCCCAATTATTGGGGGAGGGGTAGGAGTTTGGTAATTGACATACAGTTAAGTTGGACTTATACAGTAAGGCAGTTCCACCCCCTTTACAAAGTGGTCTGTCTTGTCTAATGATATTGTAGCTGGTAGGGAGAACTTCTGAGTTAGCTATGTTTTTATTTAGCCAGGTTTCTGTTAAAGCATCTATGTCTGGGGAGTAGTGTGCTATTGTAGCCTGGAGTTCAGGTATTTTAGTTTTGATACTTCTAATATTAATATTTAGCATTAAAAGATGGTTGGTTTTGCTGCTGTTGTTGATTTGCCCTGGGATGAAGATAGTGGGAGTGTTATGTTCTGATATTTGTGTTGGACAGGATGGATTTGGGCCTGGGTTGGGGTTGATATCCCCACTTATGGTGAGCCTAGTGTTAAAATGGTGATACAGATGTTGGAGTTTGGTGAAGAGTGTGAGAAAGTATTGTGTTTTTTTGGAGTAGGAATGCGAGCATATGTGTTTAGTTCTGAATTGGTCCATTATGTAGTTCTTGAACAATTGTGGACAGATATTATTATAATGTGTGGTGTCTGTATATGAGAGTGCATAATGTAGTGTTGTGCTACTAAGTTTAGGGATATTGCTAGAGTGATAACTTGTGGTGTTAGAAAAAATCATGAGAAGACAGACTAGACTTAGTTGTGTGATAGTCATGGTTATAAAGTTTAAGATGGTACTAGGTGAGGGTCTGAATAGGAATTATAGGGTTGCACTATATGTGGATGGGTAAGTAGTGTGGGTGATGTAAAAAATGCCTAATGGGAATAAGAGTGATTGGGAGTATTTTTTTGTGGAGCAAGTTGGTGTGGTATAATTTGATCTGACTTGAGGAGCTGTGATTGGTGGAGGTGATGTGAGGGTGAGCTGTGGGTGTGGCTGTGATTACTATAAATGTAGAGATAGTGGGGGAGGGAGGGAATAGGGGGCAGGGCAGTGGAGCGGAGAGAGCCCGAGCATTAGCGAGGGTGAATGGAGTGGGGCAGAGCCCACCAAGACAAGACTTAAAGCAAGTATTACTTTGCAAATCTGAACACTTTAAACAAACTCCTGAGGTCTAATGGCTTACCAGCAAGCAGACTGCAATTGCTGAAGAGCACTTGTGTCCTGGTGGGAGACTAGAAATTTAAAGATGGCTCTATGCTCAGCAGGATTCTAATATAGACTTAGTATTGGGGAAGGAGATAGCACAAGGGGTGTAAACCAGGTGGAATGCAAAGAAACCAGAGAGGCAATCAGTGGAAAACTACCAGTGAAGGCCTCAGAAGGGGCAAGTAAGAATTCAAGCTACCTGTAAAGTGAAGGAGAAAAGAGACAGCAAACTTTTTTAAGGTTGGGAGTGTATCTTCACATTGACTTGCTGATTAGTAACCAGTTTGTGCACAGTTTACAGTAGGGAGATACATTAGCAATGAAGAGGAATGTATAGAGATGCAAATAAACAGGTGGGCCTCCAAGTGATACAAACTAAGGCAGAAAGCACTCAGAGGGCTGCTTGATGGTTAATTTAGTCACAGGGATCTGAATTAAATCTATACTGTCTATTGGACAGTTAGGATTACTGCACTAGCTGGGAGGAGGGGACACAAGGCTACAACAGTCAGTTTTATTAGCACGCTGAGAAATACTAAGAAATTCTGCTAATTTAATAGCTTCACTCTAATAAAAAATACAAGTAGAATGCCTGGGTGGACTGACCCTGCTCTTGAGGCTCAAAATGTGTATCGTTGTTTAGATTGCAGTACTGATTCCTTCTTATACTATATGGGTGAAGTGGTAGCCGCAGACTGCAGATTTGCTTGAGTGTGTTCCTGCTCTTGAGGCTCAAAATGTATATCCTCGTTTAGTTTGCAGTATTGCTTCCTTCTTATACTGTATGGGTGGAGTGGTAGCCGCAGACTGCAGATTTGCATGAGTGTGCTCAGCAAGCAGAATGCAATTGCTGAAGAGCACTTGTGTCCTGGTGGGAGACTAGAAATTTAAAAGCTATTTAAAAGATATCCTTAATGAATATGGACACGCCTCTGCCTTTAGTGTTTCGGTCCAGGTTAGGTGGCCGAAAGGTGTGGTATGAATTATAGCATGGTAATGCAGGGGTGCTCTCTGGAGCCTTGAACCAGGTGTCTGTCACTGCACTGATGTCAATGTTCTCCATTTTAAGGAGTGCCCTGACTGAGTGCATTTTAAGGTTTAGACTTCTAGCATTAAGTAGCATTACCCTCAGATTTTGCTTGCTTTTACCTGTTACTGTGGTGAATTTGTCATTTGAACCTTGCCTAAAAAAGGCACTATAGGGGTGGCAAGAGCCTTAGCCAGTATCCAGAATCCCAAGGGCGACAGGTGCAGGACATCTATGGCAAAGCATCGTTGTTTGTTGATCATGTCATTCCAGGCAGACAGATATTGGATCCTCTTAGAATGACACCAGAAGCTTAGCCAATTGTTGAAGCCAATCATTTTGTCCTTGTACTGTGGTATAATTCTGGGTGATGGCAGGATGCTACTCAGGGCTAGGGTCATACCTGCCTGGGCTACAAGTTCAGACAGCTGTTCCATGTCTCTTTTCATGTAGTCCAGGGAGGTAAATCTTAGGCCATTCACACCAGCATGGACAATGACAGAGTCATATTTGTACTTGTTGTGGAGTGACCTGAGTGTTTGCGTTATGTGGCAGATCCTCCTTGTTTAGCCTTGTGAGTGGAACATCAGTGTGCCTGACTATAGAGTCACCTATGACTAGAGTGTTGGGTACATTGTTATGCCTTATGGGCTGTGGTTGAGTGGCACACTGAGTTTGTGGGCTATGTGTCATTTGGATTGTGTTGGGGGGTGGAGGTTGCTTGCATTTCTGCTTTGGAGGTCCCTGTTGCTTGGGTAGATTTTTGTTGAGAGCCTCCATGAATGTAGGTGTGGGTTTTGTGTTTCTATGTGTGTGTTTTGGTGGTGTAGGTTTTGAGGGACTATGTGATGAGTGTGGTGTGGTGCAAGTGTTTACCTTCTCCTCTTGACTGTCTAGTCCAGTCTTGGGTGAAGAGAGCTTTGCTTCCAGTTTGGCTATATAAGTGCATCTCTCACAAGTTGTAGTGTTGGGTGGTAGGAGGAGAGGGTTGTCTGTGTACATGAGGCAATTGCTGCATTACCCCAAGATGCACAGATTCATCAGGTAGACAGGAGAAAACACCGGGAGCTGACCCTTAGACATGCCTGGATAGGTGCTTATCCATTAAGTACTAAAAACTGCTTTCCTCTAGACAAGTGAGGAAAGTTGAGTGCTGTAGTAATTTGTAGCTTATTCAGTGCTTACAATGAGTTCTGAACAAGTGCCAAGCTCAAAGAAACAGATTTGAGTGCTGAAACTAGAAAACTGGCTAGTTCTAATAAACAAAATTAAGCTAGAAGGCTTCCGTTCAACACAGAAAGGCTTGGGGGCTCAGAAGCTTACAAACAGTCCTGGATACAGCAGATCTGTATCTGGACTAGACTAGGGTTACCACCTGTCCCACTTTGTGAGGGACAGTCCCTCTTTGGGCAGTTGTGTCCTGCAAAAAAATTGAAAAAATGGCAAATGTCCTGAGATTTTAGGACAAAATTATTTCCTATATTTCATGTAATAGTTGCATAAAACAGTTATTCTGTATCTGAAACACCTAAATGTTATAAGAAACAGAACAAGTAACTAAAATGCTACAAGAATAAGCTTTTATTTAGGGAAAAAAGTGAAGTCTTGTCCTTTGTACCTGCTATGGGTATGTTTCGCACTGCAAAATCTGATGTTTGTACCAAAAAATGTCCCACTTTGGGCATTTGAAAAGGTGGCATCCCTGGACTAGACGACTTACAGGAAAGGCAGGAAATAAGCTTAGAATTTTTTTTTTTTATTTTTGCTAAGTTTTCTAAGTTAGGTGCAACCAGGATCCGTCATCCTGAACAGTCATCCTTATTCTTATTCTTATTCTTATTCTTATTCTTATTCCTGTATTGATGCGAAGGGGACTGTTTTACAATCCTGTTTATATATAAGTAAAGATGAAGCTCTCTTCTGCATGCACTTCATTCGATTTCTCTTACATTTTTCCTTTGTCTATGTACAACGGATCTCTTTTAATACTCATTTGCAAAATGGCCTAATCTGCATCAGAGTAGCCTGGGCCACTTGTAAGGAGATGTTGTTTTTATCACTGAGCTCTTATCAGGGATGGTAAACAGAAAAAGTCAGTGAGGTGGAAATATTTCATGTGAGACACATATACTCAAACTGGCATGCAAGTGCAATGACAGACGTCATGGCTTTGTTGAACTTTAGTAGATTTGCAAGAAACTGTAACTTCATCTCCATAGTCATCCATGCCAAAGCTAATCCTGCTCCTAATCTCAGCCTTAACCCTACACTCTGTTTACATGCTGTTTGTTGAAAACTCCATCTTGTAACAGTACCAATTTCCAAACTACTTACAGCACTGTCCACTAGTGAAGTGCTAGCCCCAGTTCCTCAATTTATTTATCAGCAAAAAAAAAAAAACAAGTATGATTTGTTGTTGTGAGTACTGTATGCTGCTGATAATGTTCTCATATCTAATTATTTGGTGCCCTGCTAGTGTTGTTACTGTTAATAAAATGCTCATACTATCAGTTAGAAACATGCCTGCTGCTCTTAGCAATATGACTGCAACTGACAGTTGATTGGTAGCAAGCAATGACATCAGCTGTATCTAAATATTTCATGAATTAAAAGGACATGAATTGCTGAGCAATAGCAGGTAGCTATCTGGAAGGAAGGGAGTAGACGCATCACAGTAATTAATACTTCACCATCTTGTTGTGGAATCTAGTAAAGGCCATTTTGGTGTAATAGTTTAGGGAAATTATTCTATTCATAAATTGATTTTCTAAATGAACTATTAAATCCAAAACTAACTCTAGGATAAGGAAGCATTTTGGTGTTAAAATTATACTTTATATAATAATAAAATGAAAAATATGGACAACCCGAGTAATCTCAGCAAATGAACTAGAGTCAATGATATTCGATTCCAAGATGAGATGGCAGCAAGTTTTCAGAGATTAATGCATTCGTCTTTTGATGAGATTCTTCCTTCTGTAGGTCTGGCCTTTAAATTAACAGGTTTACCTGTGCATAAAACACTCCTGCCTTGTTTTACCTTCATATATAAAATGAACAGTATATTGATTTCATTCATTGCTACCAATTTTTCAGGTGGGTAACAAATTTGTCTTTTAAACCCAATTCACCAGATGCAAGTTTTTCAACCATTTTTTTAAATAAGAAACATCTTTATTAAATTATCACTTATGACATAGGCAGACATGCATTTATATAAAGGAAAACAAACCAAATTGACATAATCACAGTTGCAAGCAATTTACACCACAATCCATACTAACACCATTTTAGTTACAAACATTATACATCACTTATAATTTATCCAATCATCATTTAATAATTTATCCAATCATCATTTAAATACTACCTTTTTTTAAAACCGCATGCCTCCTCTGTATGTGTTGTTCCCACAATTCACATTTTTCCTATGTAATTTGCTCCTACCCTTTTCTAATGATCTCAATTCCAGTTGTGCTATGTCTGTTACTATATTCACTATTTCTAGTACAGTTGGTTTAGACTTTGGCTTTCATTTTCTAGTAATTGCTTTTTTGGCAGTCACCATAATAAGTCCAAGCAGTTTGTCACAAAGGCTGCATTTAAATGGAGAAACATGAAGGAAGTTTGTTAATCCATAAGATGTTGCAGTCCTCGACATAGTTATAATAAAACCCTCATCGCAGCATAGACAGTAGGGCTTCTCATATGACAAATCCAAAAACAATGGTCTAAAGGAGTTCTGATGCAAATCCATTCTCAAAAAATCGACTTTTTCATTGTTTGCAGAAACTATCTAAGTATTACCCAGGCCCGAGTCAGGAAATCCAATCTGGCCATACATAATAGAAACCTCTCCGTCAGCTACCATTACCCTTATCTCCATTCTATGGTGATTTGTAGTGCACTACATTTAGTATAGGTAGTAAAATTGTTGTTGCTGTTGCTTAGTTATGTAATCAAACATGACGCTTCCTGACCTCAAGAACTGTACCATGCCATGCCTCTCAGTCAAGAACTGCTTCTTTAAGTTCTTACAAATTCATATTTATTTATTTATTTATTTTATTTTACATTTGTTGACCAGGCTAGTCTAACTGATTACATGTCCATTTTCAGTAGATGCCCGGGAGAAAAGCTCCACGCAGCAACAATGAACAAAGAAATACAATAAAGTACAATTAAAAATAAATTTGGTACACTGTTAATATTAAAAGATAGAGTTATACAGAGTTATTTAGCAAGTCTAGGCTAGAAGCAAATACCATGAGAAAAACAAAAATTAAACAGAAGATACATAATCTAAAGAAAATATATATATATATATATATATATATATATATATATATATTTTTTTTTTTTTTTTTTGAGAAAGAGCAGGAGGGGGCAAGAGATATCAGTCAGGGTTGGAGCAGTGACAAAGCCAGTGGGATTTAAGATATTCTTTAAGATGCTTCTTATAAAGTACAGTAAAAAGTAAGTTTAGAAAGTTCAGAAGGAAGATGGTTCCAGCTCTTTCCTATGGTGTTAGAAAAGGTTGGATTTAATGGAAGACATTTGAAGTTTATTTGCTGAGCGTAGAGTTGCAAGATTTTTGTAAGGGGAAATGAGATTAGTGAGGATTGGGGTATTCTTAGGGTAGTAGAGGATCTTTTGGATGATAACAAGTTGTTAAAAAAGTAATTGGTTCTGTAGTTCTAGCCATTCCAGCTGTTTGAGGTTGTGACAATGATGAGTTCTATATGGGGTACCAGTAACAAATCTGGCTATGTTATTATAACTGGTGGAGAGTTTGGTAAGGTTGGTTTTAGAGAGATTAGTATAGATAGCAGAGGCATAGAACAGGGTGGAGATTAGGTGGGTTTGGGCTATAGTGATTCTGGCTGCAGGGGTAAGGAAGGATTTGATTCTGTATAATGCCCCTAGTTTTTTGTTAACAGTCTTTATAGTGGAATTAATATGGTCATTGTAGCTAAGGTTGTTGTCAATTGTAACACCCAGCAGGTGGGTTGTAGTGTCAGGGGATATGATAGTTCCATTGTTAGAGGTTAATGTGAAGTGTGGTTGAGGTGACTTGTGAGTAGAAGAAAAGAGCAATAGTTTATATATATAAAGATATATATATATATATATATATATATATATATATATATAGTTTATATTTATAAAGAGTTAATAGTTTAGTTTTCTTGGGGTTGAGAAGAAGGCAGTGTTTTGTGAACCAATTTTCAACACTGTTAAATACTGTTTGGGTGAGGCATTGGAGAGAGGTTATGGACTTGGCTGAGCAAATTAAGGTGGAGTCATCTGCATACTGTATGCAGGTGGCTTGAGAAATACTAGTATGTAGATCATTAATAAACAAAGAAAATAGAAGCTGTCCTAGAATAGAACCTTGTGATACCCCAATGTTTACAGGGAGGGATGAAGAAATATTATTATTCCAGAGAACTGCTTGCTGTCTATTTTCTAAATAGGATTTAAACCATTGTAATGCTTGTAGGTCTAGTGATTGGGCTTTTAGAATGTCAATAAGTATGGGATGGCTCACCATTTCAAAAGCTTTAGAAAGATCAATAAATAGAGGAAAGGAAAAGGTGTTAGTGTTATGATTTTTGTTTATAGAATCAGAGAAGGATAGCAGGGCAGTTGTTGTGCTATGGTAAGGCCTAAAACCATGTTGGCAATCTGCAAGTAGATTATTTTGTAGTAGGTGGTCAAGCAGTTGCCTGTGTATACATTTCTCCATTATTTTAGCTAATGGAGAGAGTAAGGCAATAGGTCGATAGTTGGAGAGCTCAGTTGATGAGCCACCTTTGTGTAAAGGAATTATATGGGAGATCTTACAAAGAGAAGGGATTTTGCTTTCTGAAATTGTTCTATTTATAAGTAAGGAGATGGGGTAGGCTATGGCTTTAGCTGCAATTTGCAGGTATTCAGCTGGAAGACAGTCTGCAGCAGGGGTGCATGGTTTGAGCTTTTGAAGGAGGCTACAAATGAGGGATGTAGGTACAGGATGTATATGGAAGATGGGTGAAGGGATATTAGGAGTTTTTAATGGGAGAGTGGAGGTGGATGGTAATGTATTAGCTAGGGATAGAATGGCTTCAGTAAAATAGTTGTTAAAGGCATCAGGAATCTGGTTAGAGTTATTGTGGTTGAAGTCTGTAGGGTCAGGAGTTTTAGAGTGTCCTGGTTGAAGAAGTTTGTTAATGCCAGACCAGAATTTTTGAGGATGTTTTTGGTGGGTATGTTGTAGGTGGAGGTAATAGTCTTTTTTGTCTTTGAGAATGTCCTTCTTGGTGGCATTTCTTAACTGTTTAAAGTAGAGGTGATCTGTTGGATTTCTGGAGGTTCTCCACTTGGCCCATATTTTATTTCTGAGAAGGATCTTTTGCCTAGTTGCCTTTGTGAGCCAGGGGGCAGTTTTGGTTCTTATGCGGGAAGAGTAATAGGGGGCATGGTAGTCTAGTATTTGGAAAAATCTAGTATTAAAATAGATTACTGCTTCATCAAGTTCAAGCTGAAGCATAGGTGACCAGTCACGTGCTTTGAGTTTGTTTTGGAAGCTCTCTGCATTAAAGTATTTTTTGGAGCGGGAAGTTTTAAAGATATTTGTGTTGGCGCTATAAGTTTTTTGTTTGATTATATAAGTTAGCATGTGGTCACTGATATCATCTGGGAGTGTCCCTGGTTTATAAGAATCAAGATGACTGTTAAGAAGGATCCAGTCTAGGATGGTTTCTTTGTTGTTTGGTTTATGGATTCTAGAGGGAGTGGTCATTATTTGTGTGAAACCATGGAGATTTATATGGTTGGTAGGATTGGGAGAATTAAATTACAGGTTGTCCAGTCTATGTTAAAGTCACCTAAGACAATGGTTTCTTGAGGCAGGTGGGAAGAGAGGCAGCTAAGTATGTTTTCAAGAGTATTGATGTTATTTCCAGGGGGGAGATAAGTGCAAATTAGATAGATATATTTGGAGTTATTGATTTGTAGTTTTGCAGTGAGGGTTTCTGAGTTGGGAACTGAGGGAAGAAGCAAATTGAATTGTGAAAGTTGGAGTTCCGATTTATACAAAATAGCTACTCCACCACCCTTTTTGGTTTTGCGGTCACATCTCAGGATATTATATCCTGGGGGGGTGATTTCTTGGTCAAGAGTAGAGGGCTTTAGCCATGTTTCTGAAATACAGAAAATATCAAATGAATGTATGTCTAAGAGTGCATGTAGGTGGGAAATTTTATTGTTAATGCTACGGATGTTAAGGTGAGCTATCAAGAGGAAGTTAGATGGTCTATGTGGTATAGAGATATTTGAAGTAGGTAGGTTGAGAGGCTTTTTGGTATTACTTCAGTAATGATGTCCATCTGCTTTAGCCAATGTAGCCCACTTCTTATTTTGTCTTTGAGCTTTCTCTACATCAGCATCTCTAGCAAATCCTTTGTAAACATTCTAAGGCCTAACTGAGTTTTAGTTTTACTACTCCATCTTCCAGGGAGCAGTCCTGATTTGATCTTCTTGCAGTCTACAGATATCTCAGTAGATTCTCCAATACCACAATTCAAAAGTATCAGCTTTCCCACACACAGCCTTACTTATAGCCCAACTATCACAGCTGTATGCTGCTACTGAGAAAGGTATAGCTTTGACTCCATGGACCATGAATTTGCTCTTTAAACTCTTATGCAGATTTGACACAGCTTTTCTTCCAAAAATAAGTAAGTAATATGCAGATATCTTTAGCCCAGAAAAATAAAATACGTCACTGCCTCTATTTCTTCCTCATCTATTTGCAAACTCTTGATGTGAATAGATGACATCATTTTAGTTTACTTGATGTGCAACAAGCCATCTTTTGTGATTTCCAGTTTTGCCTTCATCAACAAGATTTTAACCATTTTCTCACTTTCAGCCATTGGAGTGATGTCTTTGGCATATCTGAGGCTGTAAATATTTCTAGCACCAGTTTTCATTCAAGTCTTTGATTAATTTAATTTCACATGAAATATTCAACATATAAATTGCAGGGCCCTACCCTGATAAATAAGTAGGGGAACAATATACAGCCTTGCTCTTTCACAATATTGAATCGGTAAGTTATGCCATATTCAGCCATAACTGTTGTTTCTTCCTCTACATACAGATTCCTAAGGAGACAAATGAGATGACTCCAGTATACCATTTCTCTAAAAAACTTCCCACGGTTTGTTATGGTCCACAAATTTCAAGAGTTTAGAGTAGTCAATGAAGCAGAATAAATGGTTTCCTGGAACTCACTTGCTTTCTCAATTAACCACCACATGTTGGCAATTTGATTTCCAATGTGTTTCTTCCTTCTAAAACTCACTTGCACATTAGACAATTCTCGGTCCATATATTTTTGTACTCTAACTTGCAGGATCTTGAGTATTACTTTGCTAATGTGTGAAAAAGTACAATTGTTCAGTAATACTGGTACTGTTTAGCACTGCCTATTTTTGGGACTTGAAATATAAATTAACCTTTTGCAATATAATGGCCACTGCTGTGTTTTTTAAATGTGATGGAAAAATCACTTTGCAGGATTTTAAGCAACCCATATGAAATTGCATCATTTCCAGTGGTCTGGTTATTTAGCAGTGCTTTCTATGGTCCATTTAACTTCAGTCTCCAGGATGCCTGTCTGTAGATCAGAAAATATACCATTGTATGGTAACAGTGATGTTGGATTCCTTATTATAGAGTTCTCTTGTATATTTTTGCCACCAGTTCACAATATCTTCTCCTTCTAGTTGATGCCTCCTCTGTCTATTATCATTTCCTTTATTACTTGGAAGTTTCATGTAAAATCTCCAATCTTCTTGAACAAATCTCAGCTTTCCCCTTCTATTGCCTTCTTCCAGTTCTTTACACTGCTCCCACCCCATTTCTCCTTGTATTCAACTTAACGTGTGTTTTTCTGCTCTGTATTCAGTCTGACGTATGTTTTCTGCTCTGTATTTAGCTTGATGTATGTTTTCTCCCCTGTATTCAGCTTGACACATTTTCTGCTTTGTATTCAGCTTAGCATATGTTTTCTGCTCTGTATTCAGTTTGCCATATGTTTCTTGCTCTGTTTTCAGCTTGGCATATGTTTTCTGCTCTGTATTTAGCTTGGTGTGTTTTCCATCTGTATTCAGCTTGACACGTTTTTTGCTCTGTATTCAGTTTGATGTATGTTTTCTGCTCTGTATTCAGTTTGATGTATGCTTTCTGTCTGTATTTAGTTTGGTGTGTTTTCTATCTGTATTCAGCTTGACACATTTTCTGCTCTGTATTCAGCCTGATACGTTTTCTGCTCTGTATTCAGTTTGATGTATGTTTTCTGTCTGTATTCAGTTTGATGTATGTTTTTTGCTCTGTATTCAGATTGATGTATGTTTTCTGCTCTGTATTCAGCCTGACACGTTTTCTGCTCTGTATTCAGTTTGATGTATGTTTTCTGTCTGTATTCAGTTTGATGTATGTTTTCTGTCTGTATTCAGTTTGATGTATGTTTTCTGTCTGCATTCAGTTTGATGTATGTTTTTTGCTCTGTATTCAGATTGATGTATGTTTTCTGCTCTATATTCGGTTTGACATGTTTTCTGCTCTATATTCAGTTTGATGTATGTTTTCTGCTCTCTATTCAGTTTGATGTGTTTTCTGCTCTGTATTCAGTTTGATGTATGTTTTCTGCTCTGTATTCAGTTTGATGTGTGTTTTCTGCTCTGTATTCAGTTTGATGTATGTTTTCTGCTCTGTATTCAGTTTGATGTATGTTTTCTGCTCTGTATTCAGTTTGATGTATGTTTTCTGCTCTGTATTCAGTTTGATGTATGTTTTCTGCTCTGTATTCAGTTTGATGTGTGTTTTCTGCTCTGTATTCAGTTTGATGTATGTTTTCTGCTCTCTATTCAGTTTGATGTATGTTTTCTGCTCTGTATTCAGCTTGATTATTGTTTTCTGCTCTGTATTCAGTTTGATGTGTGTTTTCTGCTCTGTATTCAGTTTGATGTGTGTTTTCTGCTCTGTATTCAGTTTGATGTATGTTTTCTGCTCTGTATTCAGTTTGATGTATGTTTTCTGCTCTGTATTCAGTTTGATGTGTGTTTTCTGCTCTGTATTCAGTTTGATGTGTGTTTTCTGCTCTGTATTCAGTTTGATGTGTGTTTTCTGCTCTGTATTCAGTTTGATGTATGTTTTCTGCTCTGTATTCAGTTTGATGTATGTTTTCTGCTCTGTATTCAGTTTGATGTGTGTTTTCTGCTCTGTATTCAGTTTGATGTGTGTTTTCTGCTCTGTATTCAGTTTGATGTATGTTTTCTGCTCTGTATTCAGTTTGATTTATGTTTTCTGTCTGTATTCAGTTTGATGTATGTTTTCTGTCTGTATTCAGTTTGATGTATGTTTTCTGTCTGTATTTAGCTTGATTCATGTTCTCCCATCTCCATTGCCTTTTACTCTCCTTCCTTCTTCAGCCACTACCACAACCTCCACAGAAAACCAACATTTCCTGCTTACTCTTCTTTCGTTGGGGAGTATTTTTGATGTCACTTCTTGAGTAATATTAAACACTTCTGACTATAGTTCTTCAGTTGTTCTATCCATCAGGGGTAATTCCATAAATCGATTCTTCATCTCCACTGCATTTTTGCTTGGAATATTGTTGAGCTTATATCTGACTGACTTAGATACTTTTGTTGGTTCCTCTAATTTCATTTGAAACTTGTCAATAAGAAGTTGATGGACTGAGGTACACTCAGCTCTAGGTCTTGTAAACTGCATAGCGCTCTTCCATCTCTGAGTGCAAAGTGTCTTGTGTCAATCTAATTTTGGCACTGTCCTTCTAGTAATAGTAATGTGTATAGTAGGCTGTTGAAATAGACTGCTGCAACTGGTGAGTTATTTTGACAGAATTATACTAGTTCACACTCTTCTTTATTTTATATTGTCAGGTAAAACTCACTCACTATCCCAGTTATAGTTTGACTACAAACTATTGCATTCCAATAAGCAAGGATCAAGGATGAATGAAATATTTTTTTAGTTTTCTTCCAAAAAATCTGCAGCTCCTCATATACACTGGTCAAGTTCCTTATCTTTCACATCTGTAGTTTGAGCATAGATTTGCATCACTATAATGCTGAATGACTTACATTGCAGTCTGTTGAGATCATTCTTTCATTTTTGGAGTTGAAACCAAGCACTAACATTGATACCCTTTTGTTAATTATGAAGACTACTCCATTTCTTTTGCTTAATTCTTGACCATAGTTAAAGATCTGATGATTATCAGATGAAAACATCCCATTCTATTCCACTTTAATGCACTAAACATAAAACACAGGAGTAAAAAAAGTTTACTTATGAGCTAAACCTATTTTAAAAATCTCCACCTGTATTGCACCGGTGTTGTGCAGCAGAATAGTGTAACTGTCAGGCACATATGAATGATTTTGTGCTCACTACAATGATTCTTTCTTCCCAACAATACTTAATTTGCATTACAGAAAAGGTTTACACTAGAAAAATGACTGTGAGGCAATACAGCTGTATGTGACAGATAAAGAACCTGTTTCTCAAAAATACTTTTCAAATATAAAAAAATCCCTGCAACACTGCACAAACACTTGCTCTCTGTGTTTAATGCAAACTCATAATATGGGACAGTATAGCCAAACTAAAGTCTTTAATAAGTCTCTGTCATAGTCTCTTGTCTCTCTCTCTCTCTCTCTCTCTCTCTCTCTCTCTCTCTCTCTGTCTGTCACAGTCCCATTGTCTCCTTGTCTCTGATTTTGTCTTAGTGTCTGTCTCACCCCCATCTCTGTAGGTATCTCAATGGATATTCTGAATTTCTTCCTATTAAGAGACCATCCATTGGTCCAGATTAGGAAATCAGAAATTCATCCCTTGTTTGACAACTATGCCTCTGATTTTCAAAGGCAGCTATTAAATCATGCCCTAACCAGCATACACCCCTTAAAATAACATCTAAGGTATAACAACTCATGGGATACATTTGGGTGGGATGGTTAGGCTTATAAAAGTCATAGCGATCATTAGCCTAGTATACACCTATGAACCCATTAGCAGCATAAGAACAAAGCAGTAACACTTAGGGAAAGAAAGAAATAAAGAAATAGTAATGAAGCCTTAGGTGATGGAGAAGATTTAGAGAAATTTCAGCTTTGATTTGTTCCCCTTTGGTTTTGGGTTGGCATATACGTCCATGGCAGGACCAAAAGATAACCTATTTTAGTCAACATTTCTTATTTCTGTGTGTTGTTTGCCTTACTTCAAATATGAATCTTTTGAATCACAGCCTTTTGCATTGTTTTTTAAAAGAGGAATTGCACTGAATGCTTTAGCAAATGTTTATGTTTTAAGCCATTATTTCTCTTTTGGTTTCAAAGCAAATAATCCAATTTATTATGCCTGTACAGGGAAGTAATGGAAAAACTAAAGTCAACAAAGAAAATGTTTACATTTACAAGAATACAAACAAAAACATTCTTATAAGACTACAAGTCCTTCTGCACCCCCCCCCCATCTCTAGGATTGCTCAAACACTGCTGATACATGTGATTTAAAAGGGTGCAATGATGACTCTAATCATGTTCTGAGCAAGGTCACAAAACTTAGAGTCATTTATCCATTGCGTCTGTTTTGTAGGTTAAGTTTTCTGATTTATTTTTTTAATTAATTTTTATTTATATACACAGGTAGCGTTAATTCAGAACAGAAAACAGCTTCAGTAACATAACACTTGTAACATAGCAAAACAATAAAACAACTTGTAAACATGAACTATGCATATTATTTGGAATGTTCATCCAATTTTACATCAATACAAAAACTCTTCAGAAATGTCTGGTATATTCCACATTAAATATAATTTAATGTCTCCATATTTTCATAAATATTAATAACACACACTTCTAGCTTTAATTGGGAACAGTTCAGAAAATTAATATAAACTCTTTCATTCTTGTCAAAAGTTAAAATCTTTATCCACTTCTTTCAAGGATAACAGAACTCTTACCTAAAATCTCATCAAGAGCATATCGAAGGAGTTATATATCTCTGAAGTCTTGGTATTCCAGTGCCTTGCAGTTATTCCTTTGGTCACACTGGTAACTAACACTAGAATAACTCAGGTTCTCATTGCTCCATTACACTACAGACTCCTTCAGACCAATGAAGCATACTTTCATCCATGCCTAAGGTGATGGTACCCCAAAACATCATTCCAGTAACTCAGTGGTGCTAGCAGTCATATTGCACCCTATTATAGAACCAAAACATATGCAATAATATATATAAAAGAAACACCAGCAATCCAGGAAAACATAAACTAAAAAAGTCTTGAAGGCACTGCTCAGGATCGAGGTTAAAAAGGAAACTCTATAACCAAACTTTAGCACTTTCGTCCCACTTTAATCAAAGGAACTTCATCAGCAAATATTTATATATGTGTGTGTGTGTGCGTGTGTGTGCGTGTGTGTGTGTGTGTGTGTGCGCGTGTGTGCGCGTGTGTGTATATATATATATATATATATAAATATATATATATATATATATATATATATAGAGAGAGAGAGAGAGAGATAAATGGAGAAACAGATACACAGAGAAAGATAGGAAGGGAGAAGTCACTATAGGCAGGGCATATAAAAACACAGTGTTTTTAAAGTAAGCCACAAACCTAATATGTTAGCTCACCTGGCTTTGGAGCTTCAAAGTGAAAATAAACATTGCCTTAGTTGCTTCTGAATAGCGGAGTTTGGTCCAAACAACTCCTCTAGAATACAGTCTGTCTTTTAACATAAGTAAGATACAAGGAGATAAACCTCTTCTAGAGCCCATGGAAAGTACAAGGCTACAAGCCTCTCCCATTCCCACATTTTTGCTCAAAGAAAAAAGTAAATCCACAATTAGCCTCAACCTAGGCCCTTCTTCATATTTTCAGGGTTTTCCTTCAGATGATTAAGTAATAGTGGGGAGAAGGGGTCAAGATCAAGTTGTCATTGTCAGCAGTGCAATGGCATACTTGCCTTTGATGCAGAAGGCTGTGGATTCTATTCTCCCACAAGACAGATCTATTGCTGACAATGCAATATGGCATAAAGAGGGCACTGCACTCCTGATTATGTTGTCCTTCAGATAACATCAAGAAAACGTCCTCCTGCACGTAGGTAAATGCACGGCCCCCAACATAAACCACGAAAAACAGAAATAAATGGAGCCAGCAATGAGTGAAAAAAATCCTGTACTTAGACCGGTTGGTAAATTTCTATTCCACTTTAATGCACTAAACATAAAACACAGGAGTAAAAAAAGTTTACTTATGAGCTAAACCTATTTTAAAAATCTCCACCTGTATTGCACCGGTGTTGTGCAGCAGAATAGTGTAACTGTCAGGCACATATGAATGATT
Source organism: Protopterus annectens (assembly GCF_019279795.1). NCBI lineage: Eukaryota > Metazoa > Chordata > Ceratodontiformes > Protopteridae > Protopterus > Protopterus annectens. The sequence goes on from NC_056729.1 coordinate 751,461,141, forward strand.
TTGTGCTCACTACAATGATTCTTTCTTCCCAATACTTAATTTGCATTACAGAAAAGGTAACACTAGAAAAATGACTGTGAGGCAATATAGTTGTATGTGACAGATAAAGAACCTGTTTCTCAAAAATACTTTTCAAATATAAAAAAATCCCTGCAACACTGCACAAACACTTGCTCTCTGTGTTTAATGCAAACTCATAATATGGGACAGTATAGCCAAACTAAAGTCTTTAATAAGTCTCTGTCATAGTCTCTTGTCTCTCTCTCTCTCTCTCTCTCTCTCTCTCTCTGTCTGTCACAGTCCCATTGTCTCCTTGTCTCTGTTTTTGTCTTAGTGTCTGTCTGTCTCTCCCCCATCTCTGTAGGTATCTCAATGGATATTCTGAATTTCTTCCTATTAAGAGACCATCCATTGGTCCAGATTAGGAAATCAGAAATTCATCCCTTGTTTGACAACTATGCCTCTGATTTTCAAAGGCAGCTATTAAATCATGCCCTAACCAGCATACACCCCTTAAAATAACATCTAAGGTATAACAACTCATGGGATACATTTGGGTGGAATGGTTAGGCTTATAAAAGTCATAGCGATCATTAGCCTAGTATACACCTATGAACCCATTAGCAGCATAAGAACAAAGCAGTAACACTTAGGGAAAGAAAGAAATAAAGAAATAGTAATGAAGCCTTAGGTGATGGAGAAGATTTAGAGAAATTTCAGCTTTGATTTGTTTCCCTTTGGTTTTGGGTTGGCATATACGTCCATGGCAGGACCAAAAGATAACCTATTTTAGTCAACATTTCTTATTTCTGTGTGTTGTTTGCCTTACTTCAAATATGAATCTTTTGAATCACAGCCTTTTGCATTGTTTTTTAAAAGAGGAATTGCACTGAATGCTTTAGCAAATGTTTATGTTTTAAGCCATTATTTCTCTCTTTTGGTTTCAAAGCAAATAATCCAATTTATTATGCCTGTACAAGGAAGTAATGGAAAAACTAAAGTCAACAAAGAAAATGTTTACATTTACAAGAATACAAACAAAAACATTCTTATAAGACTACAAGTCCTTCTGCACCCCCTCCCTCCATCTCTAGGATTGCTCAAACACTGCTGATACATGTGATTTAAAAGGGTGCAATGATGACTCTAATCGTGTTCTGAGCAAGGTCACAAAACTTAGATTCATTTATCCATTGCGTCTGTTTTGTAGGTTAAGTTTTCTGGTTTATTTTTTTAATTAATTTTTATTTATATACACAGGTAGCGTTAAGATAAATTCAGAACAGAAAACAGCTTCAGTAACATAACACTTGTAACATAGAAAAACAATAAAAGAACTAGTAAACATGAACTATGCACATTATTAGGAATGTTCCTCCAATTTTACATCAATACAAAAACTCTTCAGAAATGTCTGGTATATTCCACATTAAATATAATTTAATGTCTCCATATTTTCATAAATATTAATAACACACACTTCTTGCTTTAATTGGGAACAGTTCAGAAAATTAATATAAACTCTTTCATTCTTGTCAAAAGTTAAAATTTGTATCCACTTCTTTCAAGGATAACATAACTCTTTCCTAAAATCTCATCAAGAGCCTGTCGAAGGAGTTATATATCTCTGAAGTCTTAGTCTTCCAGTGCCTTGCAGTTATTCCTTTGGTCACACTGGTAACTAACACTAGAATAACTCAGGTTCTCATTGCTCCATTACACTACAGACTCCTTCAGACCAATGAAGCATACTTTCATCCATGCCTTAGGTGATGGTACCCCAAAACATCATTCCAGTAACACAGTGGTGCTAGCAGTCATATTGCACCCTATTATAGAACCAAAACATATGCAATAATATATATAAAAGAAACACCAGCAATCCAGGAAAACATAAACTAAAAAAGTCTTGAAGGCACTGCTCAGGATCGAGGTTAGAAAGGAAACTCTATAACCAAACTTTAGCACTTTCGTCCCACTTTAATCAAAGGCACTTCATCAGAAAATATCTATATATGTGTGTTTGTGCGTGTGTGTGTGTGTGTGTGTGTGTGTGTGTGTGTGTGTTTGTGTGTGTGTGTGTGTGTGTGTGTGTGTGTGTGTGTGTGTGTGTGTGTGTGTGTGTGTGTGTGTGTGTGTGTGTGCGTGTATAAATGTATATATATATATATATATATATATATATATATATATATATAGAGAGAGAGAGAGAGATAAATGGAGAAACAGATATACAGAGAAAGATAGGAAGGGAGAAGTCACTATAGGCAGGGCATATGTAAAAACACAGTGTTTTTAAAGTAAGCCACAAACCTAATATGTTAGCTCACCTGGCTTTGGAGCTTCAAAGTGAAAATAAACATTGCCTTAGTTGCTTCTGAATAGCGCAGTTTGGTCCAAACAACTCCTCCAGAATACAGTCTGTCTTTTAACATAAGTAAGATACAAGGAGATAAACCTCTTCTAGAGCCCATGGAAAGTCCAAGGCTACAAGCCTCTCCCATTCCCACATTTTTGCTCAAAGAAAAAAGTAAATCCACAATTAGCCTCAACTTAGGCCCTTCTTCATATTTTCAGGGTTTTCCTTCAGATGATTAAGTAATAGTGGGGAGAAGGGGTCAAGATCAAGTTGTCATTGTCAGCAGTGCAATGGCATACTTGCCTTTGGTGCAAAAGGCTGTGGATTCTATTCTTCCACAAGGCAAATCTATTGCTGACAATGCAATATAGCATAAAGAGGGCACTGCACTCCTGATTATGTTGTCCTTCAGATAAGACATCAAGATGGGTATCTTGAGACAGTGTAAGAATTGTCTCATGTTGTCTGATTATTATCTATTACTCAAACAGCATAACACAGCGTGCGAGAACTACCACAGGGAACTACCACATTGACAATACACCCAGAAAAGTTGACCCAGTTGTTCAGGATTTTGGAACTTATGTGAACAGTGACCTAACATTTGACCAGCATGTGTCCATTATTATTAGAATCTCCTATATTGCACAGCTTATAAACAAATGGATTGCATCTAGATCTTTGGATGTCTTTGTCTCCCTTTACTCAGTCCTCATTAGGCCAGTCATTGAATATAATGTCCACTTTGTCATGTATCTGTCCAGACACATATAACAACTGGAACACCTACAGAGATACCTTACTAAAAGGATACAAGGCCTAAACAACATGCCATACATGGACTGACTGAAAGCCCTGTCCTATACTTGGTATCTTACATATTTTAAGAGATGACCTATGGCTGACATACAAGACACATTCCAAACCATTACTGATCGATTTACTGCATCTCAGCAAGTCAAACAGCAACAGAAATACTCTGTCTAGGGATCTAAATATCTTCTGCAACATCAACAGAATGGTTTGGAGGGACAGGTATATCTCACATAGGATACCACTGCTCTGGATCAGATTCACCATCCATACAGAACAAAGATCGTCCTTGTCCATATTCAAGTGCAACTTAGATCTATGGATGGGAAAAAGAAAATTTACCACAGGACTGTACCCTGTACTGTTAATGGACAGATGCTTTATCCCATGTATGTATGTATCCCCTCAAATTATATATGGTATGATCCAGTTATTCTCATTATGGTTAATATATAATTATCAACCATGGGATGAGTAAGGTCAGTCTATAACCAAATGGGATAGGTCCTTTGAGCGCAAACAGGGAAATTGTCTAGGCTTAAAATGACCTACAAAAGTAGCTAACCTAGTACTTACCGACGAACCTATGCCACATTAAAATGAAGTCCCATCTGCTTGAGTTTTGTGGTAGAGCAGGTGAATGTCAAAAATCCCATGGCAACTATTGAAAAGAGTAGGGATCTTTTATACATTTACATCTTATGTACATAACATATTATTTACAAATTTAGATTTTTACATATTTGGAAATGTACATATTTACAAAATTACACAGTTGCTTACCGAATTTCATCCTTATACACTGAATATTGGAAAAACTATCAATTTCATGTTTACCATGTCAAAAATTCTGGGCATGTACATGAAAGCAAAATGCGGTACCCACACACACACATGCGCCCCCCACACACACATGCAGTACCCCCCCCCCACACACACACACACACAGAGCCATTAATTGGCTATCTCTCCATTTCTCCCTAGTTGCCATAAATACTGTTCAAAACTCTGTGTGCATACTGTTTTCGGCTTTACTTCTACAATGATTACAGATACTTGGATTTAATGTAAAACTTTTATTTCAAATTTTACAGCACAAACACTAATAGCCATTTGCTAAACAAGCAATACAGTCTCTCATACACAGACATAGCTTTAATACATCTTTGCCTTTAAAACTCACATTCACTGAAACAGCATTGAAACCTACATTCAAAGAAAATGCATCTGGCCAGTGGTGGATTAAGTTTACCTTTGGGTTTTTTCAAATCATAGGCCCCTTGCACACATTTTTAAAGCTAAGCAAAAGTTCTTTGATTCACCTTCCTGATTGTATTAAATTTTAATATATAATAACAGCTAGCAGACATGAATTAGCAGCCATCACAATTTTAAGACTGGTACGCTCATGCTCATGAAGAATCTCTAATGAAACAAAACTGGCATATTACTGATATACTTAAATAGCATATATTGCCAGGCTGTGGCAACACAATCCTCTAAAATGTTAAATATGTTAACCATATGAAAATGGCCTTATGTTAGTTCCCTTAAACCAATTCACACTAAAAATCCAGAGAGTTCTAATAGGGTACTTGAATACAAAACACCCACATACATACTGTCCCAGATGACTATGCATGCCCCTTTAGAGAGGGTACATCATCAGATGAGATGTGACAGTAAAGTCTTCACATAAATAAGATAGCCATATTGCTCTTTGACAGACACTGCTGCTTAACATGCCTCATCAGTAATAAGGCAGAAGTAATGCTATAGTTGCTCTTTTCATATACCAACTACCTCTCAAAAATGGTAGATACTTTTCTGTACACTTCTGATTTCTCATTGATAAGCGAATGAAAATCATATGGCTAACGTTCAACTTGCAGCTTTTAGACACACACACAAACACATTGCCCTCAACAAGCCTTATTATTTTTGATAGTGATGACGTGATGACAGTAACAGCATCACTTGTTAGTGTGTTAAATTTATAGTTGTAAACATTTTGCCAGTAAGCATTGAAATGAAACACATGAACCAATAATGACAAAACTGCCCAATTCAGAACATTTCAATCATAAATGGCCACTCATACTTATGTCATTAAAATCCACCAATATCAGTCAATATGCACAATCTCTGCAGAGTGCAGAAGTAAAACATCATCTAAATTCCACATTAAAGAGATCTGCAACTAATGACAAGTTGCTGCTAGCAAACAATTTTATATTTCAGTGTTTCATCTACAGATCAATGCATGCTGCACTTGAAGAATTGATTGCCTATGTTACATTAAAAAAATGGTAAGCTGCCGGTAATATTGCAATAGGAAATGGATGGCAAACTGAAAACAGGTTCATAGTTACTACTAGGCATCATAGGAGGACATACTCTCAGGACTGCAGTACCCTGCCCCATTAAACTACAACATAGTATAAGCTGAGGGAAAATAAAAAAATAAAAAAACGGAACTTACATGTGCCGCAGTGTTGGATTAGAGAAAACTCAGAGCAAACACCAGCCGGACTCGTGCTTTGCCCGGGGCTTTTCAGCATACAGTCCGTCTTCTTTATAATTCAAATTCCACGTGCAGAAGACAGTGAGTAGACAGACGTAAACAGTTGCAAAGACACTGTTTTCGTCATCTGCACCCGGACGAAAGGGCGTTCTTAAAGAAGAACGCCCCTAAAAAAAAAATTATAATTTTTTTAAACTAAATGAAAATGTGCACAGTGCACCATTTTATTTTGGACAACACAGGCATTTTCCATTCTTCTGGACAGTGTCCCTTAATTCTGGACATTCTGGAAGAATTCTGGACGGTTGGCAGCCCTAGGTTCATAGGTAATTACTAAGCTAGCTGCCCTTGTGGACCATTTTAAGCTTAGTCAATTTCCCTCAAGGTTGAGAATCAAACCCTGTATCTTGTGCCTGTGAGATAAAAACCTTAAACATTATGCCAACCACTGCATTTTTTTTCATATTAGATCCCTACTTTTTTCAATAACCACAATGTGACTTCTTAGCATTAAACATAATCTTATTTAATTTCTCATTCCAAATCACACATAATGCATAAAACTATTTTTGCCCATTCTTATTGTATAGTCTTTGTTTCTATTTTTATAATACCCATATTTACATTACTACATATTCTCTCTTTTAACTTTCCAAAAAATTCTCTTCACATAATGTTTCCCATAATTTCTTCACCCTATTACATTAAAAAAAAAACATGCTCTGTGGTTTCTTCTTCACCACAGTATAAACATATTTCCTCACTTTTTTTAGAAGACATATTTCCTTTTATTTATTTCCAGTCCCTTTAAAAATCATGACATTCTACTTTATTACTACACCTTCTTCTATGAACCATTTATTTATTTATTTTATATTTTTAAACTTTCCTTTTGGTACATTCCCCATGAAATAACACAATAATATTGTACTATTACATTTTTATACCATGTTTTTCAGTCTTCCTCTGTTTCATTAATCTTTATCTTCTGCATTTTTATTATTCTTTAAAACATTCTTTTTTTTCTTTCACTTCTTTCTTTGTATTATTTAACCGAAACTTTTCATACTTACATTTAAACAATCTTACTACTAATTTCTCATTTTTGTCATTTATCCATTTCAATATGTTGCACAAGTATAAATAAGCTGCAAATACCATGGGATTTAACAATTCTAGTACTCCTTCATCTTTGCCCCTATATAATACTCATCTCTTAAATGGGTTTAATCTAGAACCCCATATAAATATAAAAATCACTTCTAGTAATTGTTTCTCATACATTCTTTGAATCATAAACATGCTTGATAGATATGCTATTTATCCTATTAATACTGAATTTATCAGACTAGCTTTTTTCTTATAGGATGATTTGTATTTTGTCCATAAAATCACATTTCTTTTAATTCCTTTAAAAGTTTTTTCCATTGTGTTCTACTTACTTTTTTAAACAAAATGTATTCCCAACACTGAAATTTCTTTTATTGTGAATTGTATTCCTGCTATATTTTACCCTATCTTCCAAAACTTTGCTTTTATCCTTATTTAATATCATACTTATTTCTTTTAAACATTCAGCAACATAAAATATAGCTTCTTTCATCCATAAACTGTTTTCAGTTATTATAATAATATCATTTGCATGTGTCATCAAAACAGAATGTCTACACCAATTTGCACTGCATATTTTGCATTCTTCATTTTACAATTCATCTCACTTACTAACATATTTATAACTAAAGCAAATAAAATAAAAGTTATAGGACATCCTTGTCTTATACCATTACTCATCTCTATTTCTTTACTTAACTAGTCACTTACTATAATTCTTCTTTTATTATTATACACAGTCATACAGACGTTCTTAATTTTATTACTAAAATTATATATCTTCATTAATTCTAATAATGACTCATGCTATATTGTATCAAAAGCTTTCTTAATATTCCCTACCTTAAGTTTTATATCCTTTCTTCTATTTAAAATGCCAACCATAATTACTCTTACTACTATTATTAATTCCTGATGTGCCTTTTTTCATACCATATAAACTTTCTTCTATGGTGTTTTCCATCTTATTTCCAATATGTTTGTATAATCTTCATAAATATCTTGTAATCTGTGTTATTTAATACTATTTGTGTCCACTTTTGTATATCTTCTTTTTCTCCTTTTTTCCATATAAATTTTAATATTCCACTCTACAGTTCCTTATAGACAGAACTGTTGCTTAAGCATTCCTTCAGAACATGTAACAAATATTCTTTTTGCCATTATATTAAAAAAATGTATACATTTCATGTCCTACTCTATCTGGGCCTGCTACTGAATCTTTATTTACCTCTTTAGGCACTCTAACCAACTCATACAAAGTAACCCCTTTTCCAACTTCCTTATTTACTTGATCTGAGAATTTTTTTGCTTCGCATAGTTTATTGCATTCTTTCTTTTTACCTTTAAACATTTCTTCTACATAATGAGCTGCTATTTCCATAATCTGTGTTTCCCTTATTTCTATCTCTCCTTTCCTAGTTTTCATTTCTCTCATTACACTACAATCTTCTTTCATTATTTTACATAAGAATGCTGATACTTCTTCCTTTTCTCCTTTTAGTGAAAAAACTGCACTTTATTCATCTGCTTTTACTGTATTTGTGTTTCTTCCTACTTTATTAATTTATTTTGCTTTTGCTTCTTGTTCTTAAAAGTATTCAATTGCATTTATTCTGCTGTATTTATTACTGTTTGTTAGTAGCCTGATTAAATTCTAATTGTTATTCTAAGCCTCTTGGTTTTGATTTAAACACTTGGGCTTCAAGATTTACATTAAGAAGGTAATATAGTCTACATTCTTTAATAGGAGAGTTAGCTTACATGGAAATTGCTGGTTGAAGGCTTAGTGTTGTCTGTTATTCTAAAAGTATTTTAGTTCAGGTTTAAGCGCTTGGGCATCAGGTCAGTTATTTTACATTAAGAAGGTTTGTAGTCTAGACTCTTGTGGGAGGAGTGGGTAGCCTTTGCCTTTCTGTGCTGAGAATTGATGGTTGAAGGCTTATTGTGTCTGCTTATGTGAACTGTTTTTTCCTCTGAAATTGTTGCACTTTGTTTGCTGTAGCATAGACTAGATTCAGACCTGCTGAATCTAGTTATGTTTGTATAAGTTGAGCACTAAACCAGGCCATCTTTTATTGGAGATGGTTCCCTTGCACCCTAGTGGCAGGAGAATGCAATTAGAATGCATCTGATTGAAGGTTTCTGGAACAGGGCTCAGTTTTGAACTTTTTTATTACTTAATTTGTTTAAATCAGTTTAGTCTCATTTGTTACATAAACATCACTTTTGTACAGGTGTGCACTTGTTTGTGCAATGCTCACTACCAAACAGTGGTGGGCACTGCTGGCAGTTATAGATGTAAATATTTCTGCCTGCAAATTTTCCCTTTGTACTCTGCTGGTGCTCCATCAGTGATTTCTCATGATTGTCACTCACTAACAAGTGATACATTCAGCAAAGCTCCTGAGGTACCAACACAGATCCTACCCACTAGGCCTTCCTATTTTTTGTGTACTTCTCCAGTCTCCTACTTTACCTGGTCCTACCTGTCCTCTCCCTGTTTTCTGACCACATCAACCTACCTAGCATTATGGACAGGCACTTTCCCACAGTTTCTCCAGCCATCCTGTGCAACATGGGCATCCTGAGGTAATGTAGCAATTGCCTCATGTACACTGACAGGCCACTTCTTCTAGTTCACATAAATTCATATGTGAGAGACCCATCTATATCAAGAAAGTAGAATCCAGGTTCTCACCCTCACCAGTCATCTCATCTGAAACAAAGCAGGTTGTCAGCATGCTCACCTCACTTTCTGCACCTACCAAACCAATAACACATAAACCTACAGATGCAGAGGTCCTTACCAGAAGCTTACTTAAACATCAGAGACCTTCCAAACACTAACACAAGCATGATTTGCATAATACATCCTCTACAATACATAGTACACATAATATATCAAGAAACATCAGTGTCTCACCAGTTAAGCCTCTAAGGCATAACACAAAAACAAACATCTTCGTCATAGGTGACAATTGTAAGACACCAGGTTGCTTAAGGAAAAAGCCACAGTCAACTGTCTGTCAGGTGCCAGGATCCACCATATCACACACACACTCAAGTCTCTCACCAACAGGCACTGTTATGACTCCATCATACCTCTCAACCTGGAAACATCAAAAATCTGGACAAGGCCCATGAAAAATAGGTACAAATCTGTACGCTGATTAACATCTAATTTGCATACATAATTACATAACCCCACCCACTCCAATGGAATTGTGGGATACCAACTTTCGAACACAAACTGAAGAACAGACAGCCAAAACATGACACTAGAGTCCCCCTGCAGACATTCCAATGTCCTATTACCTGGCTATTTCACCCCATTTACCATAAACACTAATGTGTGCATACTGCTTTACTTCTACAATGATTATTTGGAATTTATTTTTACATTTTGCAGCACATCAGTGCACAAACACTAACAAACATCTGATAAACAAAGTAATACTGTCTCACAATGAAAATAGACTTGGCCTATTCCCTAAGGAATTTCCATGAGAACTTAATATTATTCAATCATCCCCTAAATTTCCAGGAGAACTTAATATTATTCAATCATCCCCTATTTTAAAAAAGGTTAATGGTGAAAGAGCCTTCTCATGAAGAGTCCCAGCTCCCTGGAACAAACTACAGCTGAAACAAGGTATCAAGATACTCTTAGCAAGTTTAAAAAGTCCTTTTCTGAGCTCTTCATTCCATAGGAATATTAGCAGAAACATTCATGCACTACTAATGGTTCATTTCCTGTTATAAATGTTTTAGGAATAATGGATAAACTCTTTAAAAGGCTAAACATTATAAAAATGCTTAGTGTCTCAGCTATTTTCCTTTGCCAGTTAACTCTTCCAAGTTCCTACTCTTATGCTCTGTTCTTAGTCTGCAGGCCTGTCTGTGTAAATCTCTGTTTTTTAATCACTTTAATTTGAGTCTTTTATTAAAGGAAATTCAATATTGAACAATTAATAAGCAATTTTATGTAGCCAAAATACATTGCACCTCATGTAAACTGATAAAACCTAAAGTAAAAATGTATAAGAACTCTACTCAACTTTATAAAAACTATATAATAAGTATATATAGACTTTCTAACATTCTGTAACTATGTAAACTTAACACTCTATCATATTTGAAGTGTATAACTTCAGCTGGCTTATAATGTTTATTGCCTCCAAGCACAGTTATCATCTGAAAAACTTATTTGGGCTAATCCTCCTCCTACTTAGTTACCATACAGTAAATAAATAAATATTTTTTCATTTCTCCTAGCCAACAGGATTGGAACATATTAAAAAGAAGCATTACCTCCTGCATGGATTATATTTATATTAACAGATTCAAATTATTCTAAAAGATGACTAAAATGAGAGAAGGCAAAACATTATTAAAAGCCTTATTAAAATGTTATTACCTAGGAAGGAATACAAGAATGCTGGTAGAGGAGACAGAGAACAAGATTCAGAAGAATTGCCCTACCCACAGACACACACACACACACACACACAGACACACACACACACACACACACACACACACACACACACACACACACACACACACACACACACACACAGACACACAGACACACACAGACACACACAGACACACACACACACACACACACACACACACACACACACACACACACACACACACACACACACACACACACACACACACAGACACACACACACACACACACACACACACACACACACACACACACACACACACACACACACACATACACACACACACCTCATGGAATGTGACTAAGCCGGGGGTTGGCAGTTTAGATGCTCTTTGCAAAAGGACACTCCCTTTTAGCATAAAATGACACCTACATCTCAAAAGATGCTGTTTTTTTTTTCTTTCTCTAATCCATCCATGCAAAACAGCTAAGAAGCCTACCTAATTGCTAGCCTCATAATTCATCTCCTAAATTAAATAGTTATTTTAAGAAAAAAAATGCAGACTAGAGTTCAGCATGCTCAGCATGACAAAATTTTGTTATATAAAACAATGCAAGATCTGCTTATCAAGCGCATCCTGCCAAACTACTGTTCAGTAGCATCTCAGTATTCCGATGCTATGTTACACTGCATTTAAAAATCAATATCCTCTTGCAGAAATACAAAGATTACCCTCTGTAAACTGATTTCATGAAAAAAGACACTCTGTCTCTGTAGAACAAAGAAGTGTGTGCGGCCACCAATAAATTAAAGCTAATAAGCACTGTCCTATTTTTCCAGGTTAGGCTACACCATAATTTCTAGAAGCAAACACCGTACTTGTACCTTTCTGAAGAGGATGACTTCTCAGAGTTAACTGACATCAGCAGCTGGATCTTCTTCTTGATTTCTGAAAAAAATCAGTAAATGCTCACAGTCAGCAATGCTACTTCTTCCCACAACACTATCCTAAAATGTCCCCCCAATCCTTTTGTTAAGCTATAGCCACAGGTTCCACAGGGATCTTGCAGCCTGTGATTCACTGCTTCTGTAAAGAAAGAGGATGCTCCATCCCACGCTTACCCGCTCGAGCCTCACGCTGCCTCAGCCTGCTGCTTTGAAAAATAAAACTGATAGTACGTCTGCTGCCTGTAATTCCCATTGCTGCTATATTCCTGCTCGCAGCTGGCTTGGAAAAAATTAATATGACTGAGCAGCATTACTACTGCCATTAATGTTGCTGGCTGCCTGGTAAGGTTCTTGCTTGCTCAGTATTCCCGCTCGCAGCCAGCCGGAAATAATGACGTGAGCTCCTTGAGCTCAATTCCAACTGGCTGGTAGCCCTGACGGCACTGACGTCATTGCGCATGTGATGATGTCAGCTCTGACAGCTCGATTTATTTAAAAAATAAAAAAATGAAGCAAAAAATCGGAAATGAAGGGGTGCCAATTGGGAATTGTGGCACCCCTTCACTTGGACCCCAAAACTCGGTAAATACCGAGTAATTCGGTATGGTTGTGAGATATGGACTCCATCATAGTCCATGATTGCGTGAATGATTTGAGACATACCTCATTGGACTATATGAAGAGTCATATGACTGAGCTCTCTGATTATGTGTGTCAGGCAGGTATGTTCCTAGCCTTAAGCAGCATTTTACCTTCATCTGGGATGATACCTCAGTGCAAATGAAAAATGATAGACTTCAACAATTGGCTGAGTTTCTGGTGTCTTTCAAAGGGCATCTAGTATCTATCAGCCTGGGATGAGATGGTCGACAGACCACGATGCTTTGCCAGAGATGGTCTTCATCTGTCACTCCTGGGATTTTGGTTTCTGGCTACGGCTCTAGCCATCCCCATAGTGCATTTTTTAGGGAATGTCACAAGAACAAAATTCCCAATATAAAAATACCCCTTAAAAACAACCTCAGGGTTATGCTGCTAAATCCTAGGATTCTAAACCAGAAACTGCACTCACTGGAAGCATTCCTCACATTGGAAGATGCTGATATTTGTGCAGTCACTAAGAACTGGTTTAAGGCTGCAGAGAGCACCCCAGCTATACCAGGTTACATTTCCTTCCACACGTTCATACCACAAACTGAAGGTATGAGAATTAAAGGAGGTGGTGTATCAATATTCATAAAGATAAATACACCTACAGATTGGTTAAACAGCACGAGTCCCTTGAATTACTTCAGGTGCGATTGGCTGTAAGCAAGACCCCCTCTTCAGGCCATTGCAGGCTATAGTACCTCCTCCATGAATCAGGACATCCACTCAGACTACCTGGATCCACCTAAGTTAATCAAGATACAGCCAAACACCCTGGCTTTGGGTGACTTTAATCACCCAACCATTGACTGGGTAAGTTATATGTGTTCTAAATCACTTGCCCAAAGGTTTCTCGACTTTTTTAACTTGAATGCCCTGGACCAGCTGGTTAACACACTCACAAGAGACTCAAACATCCTGGATCTGGTCTTCACCAACATGGGGGGAAGCTGCACCACCCTCAGTGTGTGGCCATCCCTGGTGAGATCTGATCACAAATCAGTCTCGCTAGAAGTAACTATAACACAAGACCCTCCCTTAACAACAACTAGACTAAAAAACATCTCAAAGGCCAGTTACAACTTATTACCTGACTGCATAAATAGGTTCATTGCCCCACCCCCCACTGACAAAACAGACACCTATGTTGAGTTATACACCAATGCTATATACAAGCACCTGTACAATTGTATTGACTCTGCTGTACCTTATAGAACCAAAGCAAGATCATCAAGGAAAAACAAACATGCATGGTGGATAACTGCCATTAACAGGCTATACAGTAGGAGAAAGAAATTGTCTAAAAGGTAAGAAGGAAAGGTCTCAGAACTGAAAAAGTACAGTTTTGTACCTACCATAAATGTAGATGTTCGAGGATCTCCATTGCTGCAGTCCTGACATAAGGGTATTCCGCTGCCCACCATCGGCCCGAATACCAAAGGGCTAGAACGGCCGGTCATCGGCGCCGAGACTGACATCAGTGCGTGCCAGTACAAATGCGCATGACCGGCGCCATAACCTCAGTCTTTCTTGCCTCAGGCGTCAGAATGCAAAAAAACACCACCCAAACCTCAACCTAAAAAGAAATTGGACTGCAGCAATGGAGATCCTCGAACATCTACATTTATGGTAGGTACAAAACTGTACTATGTTCTCCCATTGCTGCAGTCCTGACATAAGGGTAGAATCCCAGAGCAACGGAAAAAAGGAGGCTGGTCAACTAAATAGCAGTAGGAGCTGCTGACATGCCCTCTAAAATTCCAGTGGCAAACCCAGCCCTACACCTAGACCAAAGAGGTAAATCATAATCCTTCGTAAAGGTATGTACCGAACTCCAAGTAGCTGCTTCTAGAATGTCTTTAGTAGCTACCCTCTCAAAAAAGCAGTAGAAGTGGCCGTAGCCCTAGTAGAATGAGGCCTGATCCCAACTGGAACATTCTCACCATGATGAGAGTAACAAAAGCAATACAATGGCTAATCCCTTGGAAATAGTTTGTTTGAGACAGCTTTCCCTGAAGTCAAAGCAAAAGAAACAAATAATTGTTGAGAACTCCTGAACTCTTTGGTTCTGCTCAAATAATACCTCAACTGCCTATGTACATCCAAAGAATGCAAAACTTTTTCCCGTCATTTTGGGGGTTAGCATAAAAAGTAGGCAAATGTATAGACTGGTTCAATGCCACATTAGAAATCACTTTAGGCAGAAAAGTAGGATTAGTACGTAAGGAAACCCTGTCATTGTGAAAAATCAGAAAAGGTTCCACTGCCATGAGGGCCTGTAATTCAGATACCCTTCTAGCAGAAGTAATAGCCAACAAAAAGCAGTCTTCCAAGACAAGAACTGCAATTCAGCTGTAGCTGCAGGTTCAAAAGGAGGCAGAGTCAGCTTTTCCAAAACAAAATTAAGATCCCAGGTAGGAGTAGGAGCTCGGCGTGGGGGTCTGATATTCTTTGCCCTCTAAGAAACTGTTTAACCAATGGATGTGAAAATAAAGGAGGGTCACAATCATAGTGAGCAGAAATAGCTGCAGCATGCACTTTTACAGAAGAGAAGGACAAACCCTTGTCCAATAAAACAGTCAAATATTGCAATGTACAACTCAAATTAGGCAATTGACATCAAAGCCTTTAGCTGAACTCCAAAGAAAAATCTCTTCCATTTACCAGCATAAACATTTCGAGTACTAGGACGCCTGGCTTCCAAAATAACATCCAAAACTTGTTGAGGGAGCTGAAGGTCCTCCTTCTCTAAAACAGAATGCGCCAGGCTGTCAGGCCCAGGGAGTGCACCCTGACATTGAGAAAATGATTGTTCTCCTGAGACAATAAATGAGGAATCTGTGGCAATGGCCAAGGTGGTACATGAATCAAGCTCCTCAACAGAGGGTACCAATGCTGACGAGGCCAATCCGGTGCTATAAGGATCATGCAAGGCTTGTCCCTCCTGACTTTCAACAGCACCTGTGGAAGAAGAGGCAAAGGAGGAA
The DNA here is from genome assembly GCF_019279795.1 of Protopterus annectens. NCBI lineage: Eukaryota > Metazoa > Chordata > Ceratodontiformes > Protopteridae > Protopterus > Protopterus annectens. The sequence goes on from NC_056729.1 coordinate 751,476,951, forward strand.
AAGCATACACGTGAAGGTTGCTCCAACTGAAGGATAGTGCATCTATTTTCCAGGCTTTCGGATGAAATAGCCTTGTGCAAAACAGTGGCAGTTGGAAATTCAGAGGAGAAGCAAACAGATCTATGTCCGGAGTTCCCCAAGCCATTGTCAACTGAAGAAACACCTGAGGGTCCAATTTCCATTCGTGAGGATCCACAATCTGTCTGCTCAGAACATCTGCTAAAGAATTTTGTGCTCCTGGCAGAAACTGTGCTCGAAGAGTGATGTGCAGATTCAAAGCAGTTTCCACAACAGCATTGCGTGTCTGCAAAGAGGGTAAGAATGAGTTCCCCCTTGCTTGTTGATGTACCACATGACCGTCGTGTTGTCTGTTCGAATCAACACCAGTCCTGGTTGAAGTAGGCTTTTGAATCCCTCCAAGGCAAATTGAACTGCCAGCATCTCTTTCATGTTGATATGCAAGTGAAGTAGCTCTGGGGCCCAAAGGTCTTGAATCCATTTTCCTCTGAAATGAGCCTGTCGTTAATATCTGACTTGCCTCTGGTTGGGTCACAGAGAGCCCCTTGTTTAGGTGACATTCCTGAGCCCACCACAGAAATTCTCTCTGAATGCAAGGTAGGATCTGAATGACAGTGTCCAAATCGTGGCAGTGTTGAGTCCAAACGTTCTTGAGATACCATTGTAGCTTCCTCATATGCAGTTTGGCATTGGGAAGTACTAGAATGCAAGATGCCATGAACCCCAAGGCTTGAAGGACTGTCCTTGCAGTCAGCCTGGACATTACTGATAGCTGTTGGAAGTATAGGTGAAGATTCCTTTGTTTGTCCGGGGTAAGAAATGCCATCTGAGCAGCTGTATTCAGTTTCACACCCAGAAAACACATCTCTTGTGAGGGTACTAGACTGGACTTTATTTCAGAATACCCTAGGCATCTGAAAACTGTCATTACATACTGCAGATGTTGAAGAAGTTCGTGCTTGCCTTGAGCCAGAATCAAACAGTCGTCCAGATAAGGATAAATTTGAATTCCTGCTAGCCTGAGAAAAGCTATTACTGGAGCCAGGACTTTCGTGAATACCCTGGGCAGTAGACAAGCCAAAGGGCAATGCAGAGAACTGATAATGCAAATTCCCATTCCGAAACCTCAGGAATTTCCTGCAACTGGGCCTGATAGGAATGTGAAGATAGGCCTCTTTGAGATCCAGAGTCACCATCCAGTGATCTTTGCCCAGCATAGGTAACAGCTGTTGCAGTGTTAACATCTTGAATTTTGGAATTTCCAGAAAGGTATTTAGAATGGACAAGTCCAGAATTGGTCTCCAAGTATTTCCTTTCTTTGGCACTAAAAAGACGGAATAAAACCTGCCTCTTTCTGCAGAAGGTACTTCCTGTATTGCTTCCAACTGAAGCAGAGAAGAAATTTGAGTCTACGCTTCCAGTTTTGCTGACGAGGCACATCCGGCATACCTTTGAAAGGAGGGAATGTGTGAAAATAAAATTTGTAGCCTCGATTTATTATGTCCAATACCCATTTGTCTTGGGTAACCAAATGCCAATTCCTTTTGAAAAATCTCAGTTTTCCTCCCAGAGGGCTGCCAGCAAGGCAGAGTCCGGCAGCTGAAGACACGGGTCATTGGGTCTGTTTCCGAAAGGACTGACCCCTGCCCTCCCAGCAGAAGGGGTAGAAGAACTCAAAGACCTAGAAGTAACAGGGCCCTGAGAGGAAGCCCTACCCCTATCTCCTCGACCTGCCCCTAGACTGATAATCCAAGAGGGAAAGACCAACCCTTAGCAGGCCAATTCCTACTGAACTTAGGGGCTGAACCTGTAAAAATCCTTAACTGTCTGCATAGACTTAGCTTTTTCCTCCATTTTTTCAAAACTGACTCTACTGGAGGACCAAAAGAACATCAGATTGTAGAGGAGCATCCATAATTCGAGCCTTAACATGCTCTGACAAGGTCTGATCTTTAAGCCAAGCATGCCTACGAATGACTGAACTAGTAGCAGCCACCCTGGAAGAAGCCTGTAAAGCATCAAAACCACACTGCAAAGAATGCTTACCAACTTGGTCTGAAGCATGCACTAAATCCTGAAGCTCCTTACATTCAATACCTTCAGCTAAAGCATCTACTTTACATTTCAATTGGCCCAGCAAATAATTTTGATACCGAAGCATATGAAACTGACAATTTAAAGCTCTCATAGCCAAAGTAGAAGAGGTATACAGTTTTACCCCACCTATCCAGGGCCCTAGCATCCTTGTCCAGAGGAACTGGATTCTTAACCACAGAAGCCCTAACCCCTTTGGGGCCTTGAGTAATAGTTTCTGGATCAGCCCTAGGACTCTTATATAAGTACTTGTGAGCTTCCGAACCCTGTAGTATCTGTCTGGTTTAACGGGGCAGGAGGCAGAGAATCTGGGTTAAGGGCAGCCTCAGAAAACACATCCTGAACAACATCCAGTACAGGGGGAATAGCCAAGGGCCTATGCTGAGGCAAAACAAGAATTCTCTCTCTTTACGGAATCAGAATAATCCTGGCCCTCCCATTTGAAATGTTCCCTCATGGAATGCAAAGTCTCAGAGAAAGAAAAATCTTCTGGAGGGGCCTAGAGGGGAGTCCTCAGCCTCCGAATCAGAATAGGGAGGGAAATCCTGAAGTTCTTCTACAGAGGAATCTGACTCATTGGAAGACTGAACCAAACCCTCCAACTCTGGCTCTACCCTGGGCCTCTTCATAGAACCCTAATTAGAGTAATCAAATCTTCAGCCATCTTTAACATGTGCTTCCTAGGAGCTGGACCCTGGGGACATGCACCAACAGGGGCAGACTTAGACTTAGAATGGGCTTTGCTATGAGAAGGAGGAGGCCTAACTACCCTATGAGGGGAGGGAACCACTGACATCAGAGAAGCACCCTCAGCCTGGCCTAACACAGGAGAAGCCACTTCCTGCAGTAACAAAGGCTCCCCTTGAGACTCAGGTAAACTTTCAGAAGGAGCCGCTGAAGTAGCCAGTGGTACTACAGAACCGGCGTCCGGAGTGGCCGCCTCATCCTGTTTGGACCGCAAAGACTTTTCTTTGCGTTTCTTAGAAGAACCAGTCATCGGAGAATCTGATGGCATGTTATAATTACAACGTTTACCAAACACTAGCCTAGCACAGTCTAACTTGTTAAAAGTAGCACAAAACACCCAACAACGTCGTGCTCAGGCCCTAAACAAGGAATGCAGAGTGAATGGTAATCCCTATGAGGAATCTGTTTCCCACAAGAAATACAGTTATTAACTTTTTCTGACATCTGTCAATACTGAGGCAAGAAAAAGACAAAAATGTCCCCAAAGGGGTACTTAGCCCAACTTGGTCTCCGGTCTGAAACTCGAAAACCGACAATTCCAGAACAACGGCACTTGCAAATGCTGCTTCTGCTTAGGGACCATGCGGCAAGAAAGACTGAGGTTATGGCGTCGGTCATGCGCATTTGTACTGGCATGTACTGATGTCAGTCTCGAGCGCCGATGACCGGTATTCGGGCCGATGGTGGGCAGCGGAATACCCTTATGTCAGGACTGCAGCAATGGGAGACGAAGAACATCACTCCCTCCTCAACTTAATCAAGCAAAAGAGACACCTAGTGAAGTCCTGCAAAGCTAAATACGAATCCAAATTTGCTTCCCTAACTAAGGATAACAACAAGGTGTTCTTTAGTTACATCTGTAGTCTCAAATGTAAGGCGCAGATTTGCTCTAAACTCATAGTTAATGGTACTACATGTACAGAACCTGTGGATATAGCAAACCTGCTGGCTGACAGGTTCAGTAAAAACTTCACTCCCCTGTCACTGCTCATATACCCCAAAGCATCTCTAACACCTGCTCTCCACCTAATATCTCCAAGGAGCAGGTCTTAAATGCCCTCTCCAAGGCCAAAAAATACATCTTCTATGGGACCTGATAACATCCTGGGCTGTGTTCTACATGTTTTAAAACAGGAATTAGCATCATCATTAGGCACAATTTTCATTCACAGCCTAAGCACTGGCTTCATCCCAGCAGAATGGAAAACAGCTACCTTCATCCCATTGCACAAAGGGTGTACATCTACAGACCCTGGGAACTATAGCGCTATTACTCTGACCAGCCTTATCTGCAAGGCCATGGAATGAATCGTCATGGACCTCATTAACGAAGATATAGGGAGTCTCCAAACGCTTGACCTCACTCAGTTTGGCTTTGTCAAGGGGAGATCATGCCTGTTAAACTTGGTGGACTTCTTCAAGACAGTCACCAAAGCCCTAGATGAGTGCAAATCCATGCATATGGCCTACCTAGACTTAGCCAAGGCCTTTGACAAAACCCTCCACTCAGGCATCATTGATAAATCCACCCAGCTAGATATCAACCCATATATTGTCAGGTGGGTTGCAAACTGGCTCACTGATAGAACTCATGCAGTCAAATAGGGGATTCTACCTCCTCCAGCAGACCCACAACCAGTGGTGTTCCATGGGGATTGTTTCTGAGACCCCTTCTGTTTGGAATCTACTTCTCTGAAGTACAGGCTAAAACTAAAAAAAGACTGTGGCTGACAAAGTTTGCTGATGACTGCAAACAGGGAACAATCATAGAACCCCTAGAACATCCTGCAAGAGGGTCTTACACAGATTAATGACTGGTGCTAAAGTCATAGTCTTAAACTTAATGCAAAAAAAATACATTATCATCCCCTTCAGCAAGGATGAAGTTCTTGCAAACTACCACATCAATAGCAATACTCTAAGCACTCAGTTAGTGGTGAGACATCTGGGGACACTGGTTGACAGCAACCTTAGCTTCAATCACCATGTCTCCACAGTGGTAAGGAGGTCATTTTATATTGTTCATCTCATAAGTAAGGGCATTGCCTCCAGAAAAAAAGGTTATAACCCCATGTACTCTTCCATCATCAGGCCAATAATAGAGCACAACACTCCCTTTGGTATGTTCCTTTTCAAACACCTGCAACAAATGGAGAGATTGCAAAGGTTCCTTACAAAAGAAAATTCAGTATCTTCACAGACAGACTGAAATCATTGTCACTTTACTCTTTGTCATACAGACTATTCAGAGGTGACCTGTGCCTTGTATATAGAGCAATCTCTTACTAAGCTTTATGGAGATGTTGCACATTCACAAGTAAATTGGCAAATGGGTCACTTGCTCAAAGGACCTTACGCTGGTATGTGACATCAACAGAGCTTGGTGGAGAGACAGATGTTGCCCCACCACTGGAACAAGCTTCCTATTCATGTTAAACAAATCCCCTTATTGGCCTTGTTTAAGAACAATTTGGATTGGGTGGGTAACTGGAAATTCACTCCAGAGGTTCCACCTGTGTCCCTCTTGGATATGGGCAATAGGTGCTGATTTTAGTGTCTGCTTGAACCAGACATTCTTGGGAACACAGGTTGAACTTGGCTAGGTTTGTAAGGGCCCTGGGGCGATTAGCTTAGTAATTTCCTATTATCCTATGATCATATGATCCAGTAGAACAAATTCTTATGGTTTTCATGCTTTCTTTTGTATAATTCTTTTTATCTATCATAGTACTCAATCTCATTCTTTTCAAATTTTTCAAAAGCATTTTTGTATATCTCTATATATCTTTTTCCATCTTTCTTGTTTTACTCTGCAGTTGTAAGAAACTTTTATATATTTTCTTTTAAATATAACTCACTCTTCTGACAAATTAACATAAAATGTCCCTATAGTAGCATGATCTCTCCATAATTGTATATTTCTTTCCTTTCTCATTTCATTCTTTTTTTATCCTTTTTATTCCTATTTTAATATATTCTCTATTTTCGTTTATCTCCATTCATATTGACAAATGATTTATAAATCCTGTTACAACTGCTTCTACTTTGGCTATAGCTATTCCTTCAGCTATTATAAAATACTCAGTTTTGGATTCAAGGATACGTCTTCTCTATGTCCAAAGTTTTCTATGCCATTTATCCAATTTACCACATTTTATAACTTCTACCATTTTTCTTATATCCTTTCCTTTCTTTTTTTTCTTTCCTTAAATCACAATTAAAATCTGCCATTATTACATTTATATTCATTACTACATAATCTAACATCTGTTGAAAAAGATTCCCCCTTTCTTTACAGATAAGTTACGCATACACAGCTATAATTCTATATACTTTTTCTTGCCATCTTAAATCAACAATAGTTAAAATCCCCATTCTTACTTGTTGCCCTCAACATTTATAATACTTGGAATATGCACATTATTTCCATTTTTATTTTCAAAATAACATTGCGGTCCCATCCTTAGTCCATAAACCCCTGTTTTCATAAACATTTGAAATGTCTATTACTTCTTTACAAATGCTTTCAAATGGTCTTTCAAAGTATCTCCTTCCACTTCTGTCCAAATCTGTATATGTATTTTTTTCTTTGGCTCTCAGAAAAAGTGTTTACCACAAAATTGTTCCACAGATTATCTTTCTCTCTCTTTTCGTGACCACATAAAACATTTACCGTACCAAGAACAGTCTCAAAAACAATGTCACAAACTTTCTCTTTGGTTATCAAAATGAAAGCTCTTACCTATTGACTTTCACACCTTACAATGTCTCATACCTCGTATCTAGTCATTTCCTAATTCATTTTACTATGTATTTTCACCACAGATTTTCTTTTCATACTGTCAGCTCTTTTCTTTTCTTTCTGCTCTCCATAATTGCTCCCAACTTTGTATGTTTATCTTTTTTGAACAATGTCCATTTTTAGTATCATCTTTGAATCTTCTTTCTGTATTTTCTGCATTCTGTCACCTCAGGAATGTCTCTTCCATTTTCCAGTTCACTCTGATTAATCATCACCTACAATACATCATCCTGCAACTCTCCTAACTGGAGGATTGAAACAGCATTCTTCTTTTGCCATCTCCTCCAACTCAGCAATTTTTTTTTTTAAATATGGCTTCTGAATCCTCTATTTCTCCACACGTCTTCCTGCGTGCTGATGTTCATCTCTGCTCCTTCCATTACTCTCAACATGCCACACACCATCCTCCCAGCTGCCATTGTGCTAGGAATGAGACTTGTGCATGTACTTGCTCACTGTACAAGCCATGAGTAGGGGAAATTTCCCAATATCCTGGTCAAACGTCCCATAGTAGTATAAAGAGCACCTTGGGTCTCCTTTGAAAAGTGGCTACTAGCCTAATGGGACTAACCTGATCATCAAAGGATCAATAAGTAAATGAATAAATAAACAAACACATTTTTTCTTTGTCCAGGATATTGGTTAATATAAACAAAGAGAGACAGTGCTGACAGCAGACCTTGACAATAGCTTTGAATAACAGATAAATTATGTGTCTTAGAAAGGTATTGGGAATGCATATGAAGTGAAGTACTTGACTATTTGGGGGTAGAATTAAAAGAGGTTAATATTCTCAGTATGGAAGTACCCTGAGCTTGTGGCAGGAGTTTGATCACACGTGATGCTAAAAGAAGGTTTATGCTCTTTTCCATGTAATGCATTCAAATAAAGAAGCATTGAAGCCTTCTGGAGAGCACCCAGTCCAAAGCCTGGCACAGAACAAAGCAATATAATCACAGTACCAATCTCCAGCAGATGCAAAAATTGGCAAGGCATGTGCGTAAAAAAAAGTACTCCTTGGAAATCACAAGCGCATACACTCCAAAAAATGCTCACACATTCATAATAGATACCCGACTTATCGACAGGTTCCTGCCAGTGTTTCCATTATTTGTTATTGGGATGTAGTATATTCTGCTAATCTAATGCATTTGCACCTGTTTTTGCTGTAGTTTTCATTTTTTCTCAGTTGAGAGTACTGTGTCTAGGTTTCACAATATCCAAGGAATTGTAAGGGATTTTGTTATTGGCAACTTATAATGTGTTATGGTTGCTTTTCTACTGTCTGTATTTCTTATTTTCCCTGACTTTCTGTCACTGTTGTAACACCTCCAGTTGCCTGCTATCACACACCACATATCAAGTGCTAAATGACTCCTTCATCCAATAGGAATATTACTTCCAGTTTTGGTTGCTATACTCTGGTGCAAGGTGTATGTTTTCCTGCAGCCATGGTATACGTTATCTGGTATAAGTTTTTTCGTTATCATCCCCAGATTTGGGGGCAGCGCAGTGGTGCAGCGGTTAATGCTGTCACCTCATTCTCAGCTGGGGTGCCTTCTGTGTGGAGTTTGCATGTTCTCCCTGCATTCACATGGGTTTCCTCCAGGCACTCCAGTTTCCTCCCACATTCTAAAGACATGCTTCTGGAGCATTTCTCCCCAGGCCTCCACTGAAAACAGGATCTGTGGAACCTAGTCGGACATTCCCGGTCAACAAATGTTAAATAAATAAATAAAATTTACTTCTACCCTGTTCCTCTCACATATTTTTTTCCTTTCTCTTTACTGTTGCATGCACTGCTATACCTCTCATTTGGAATTTCACTCCTTTGTCTCCAACCATGTGAGAGACATACAATCTGACTTGCTTCCAACATCATTAGTGATGGATTTGCATCAACAGATACAGTTGTATAGTAGGCATCCTTAATGAAAATCTGTGACAGTGACTGTTATAAAATCTCAGTATGTAGCAGTCCTGCAGCATACTGACTCAGGGCAGGGTGATGTTCTTTGCCAAGAGCACCAATATCAACAATGCATTCCCTCATTTATGCATATTTATGGAGTGTGCCACTTTGGGTGCTCAGGGCAGTGATCCTTCTAGGTAGACAGCCTCTGTAACATTACCTGACTCTCAGGGAATTGGGATTCTGCTTTTAACAAAACCAGATTTCCTGAGAAAATAAAATAAAATCCTGACTGTGAGAAACTTGGGAGATATCAGTTTGAATGTGAAGAGGTGAAAGACAAAAGCACATCCTCTCTCATCCTCTCAATGGGCTTGGAGAGATAATTAAAACACTAAATTATAAGGTCAGTGTGCCTGGGGTCAATCAAATACCTGCTGCATTAATACTTAATATCTCTTTCACTCACACAGATGTATCAAGAAAACTTTTGTGTTTCAGAAGCAGCATTTGTTCTCTTTCAACTTCCATGAGCAAATATTTGAAATGATGGAATCAATAAATGATTTGGTTTCTGTCAAGATAACAGCAGGAAAGCTTTATATAATTATACTTTACTTTCTGCTTTAGAAAGCAAAGCTTCCATGGTTTCACTCTAGATCAGACAGAAGACACATGGAGTCCACACAAAGCTTTGGAGGTATTCACTGTTGACATGGTTGTCATGGTACTGGAGCAGGTTCTAACCTGCCTTCCTTTGAACGAACACAAGGAGATAAAACTAAGTTGTTGGTAAAAGTATACAGTACAGGGAATGATGATATTTTTCTATCAGAAAACCTTCAGTCTACAGAAAAAGGCATCAGTTTTCCAACAGAGAAGGCAGACAAAAGAGGCAAGGGGAAGGAGAAAAGGAAGAAATCAAAATTGATCATGGAAGGATTGAAGAATATTACTGAAAGAAAAAAGAAGAGAAAGACAAATGTTGACTACATAGCTCAAGCTATGGATTTACAATGCCAGCTGGATAAGAATTTAATACACAATGAAAACAGTGGGATTAATAAGACTAATGGTGATGAAGATCTATCCTTTGTAACAATTGATAGAGCAGATATTACTGTATTAGAAGATGAAGATTCTTCAGAGCTGGCGAGCAAAGATATTCTTGTAATTGGAGATTCAATTATTAGAGGAACTGATACTTATATTTGCAGAGGTGATAATGAACATCAAATAGTGTTGTGTTTGCCAGGTACAAAAATAAAAGATGTGAGACAAGCCTTGGAATGCCTTAATGTAAGGAAGTATGAATCTGTTTTTATTCATGTTGGTACAAAGGATGTCATCCAAAGGATTCTCTGACTGTTAGTAAGGAACTGATAGCCCTCTTAAATAGTATAGCTTGTGCTGGCGTTAGGATGTATTTTTTACAAATCACCTATAGAAAGGATATTCAGGTCACTGCAAATGAAAAAAATTTTGGGTAAATATCTACATGGAAAAAATATCCTGTTTTAAAAAATGGAAATGTGTAGAGCATCCAAACCTAGTTTTGGGCACACATACATTCAGACAGGATGGTGTACATTTGTCAAGATCAGGGAGGAGAAATTTTGCAGGAGATATTTTGTAGTATTTGACAAACACTAGGCAGGATTTTTGCCAGGTCGAAAATGTAACAGTTCACAGAGAGCAAACTTTGATGCATCTCTGATGGTTGTTAATGCTAGAGAATTAATAATAAAGTTTTTTTTTATTGGAAAATTTGCTATGTTCCCACAAGATTGATGTTGTTATTGTTTGTGAAACATGGTTAAAGAACAATGACTGGAAAACAGTTCTGTCAAGGTATAGATGTTTTTACTGTAACAGACATTCTAACAAAAAATCAGGTGGAGGTGTTATGATAGGGATTAAAGATAGCTATGAGACCTGTGATTATTACATGTTCAGTGATAATACCAATACTATAGATAGACTGTGTAACTGTGACAATAAAGACAACCCTGGAACATATAACAATTGTTGGAGTGTACAGACCACCAAAGTCAAGTGCTGATGACCTAGAGGAATTCATACATTTCTTGCATGAAACACAGGAAGGAAGAATAATATTAGCTGGGGACTTAAAATTTACCAGCAAAAGACTGGAATTATATTTATTCAACAATGTTAGTAAGGAAATTATTCACAGCGTATATTCAGGAACAAAAATTGCTTCAGATTGTAAAAAAAACTACCAGGGGATGGAACATACTAGACATTGTTTGTGTTCTCAAAAAAATGACTGTAGCTTTGTCAAGTTTTGCCACCATTGATGTGTAGTGATCATGGGGTTATAAAGGTTAATTTGTTGCTAGATAATTCTGCCAAAATGAAATCTAAGCCAATGCATGGAAAGTTAATTACAGATTATATGGAAGCAAAGCAGTCACTATGTAAAAGTAACTGGAGTGAGGTGTTCAGTGGAAAAACTGCAGATGGAATGTGGAATGTTTTGAAAGAGAAATTGTTTGAGTACAAAAAATAAAAAAAAATGTTTAACATCAGGATCTAGGCATATAACATCAGGGAGATATATTTCCATAAGAACAAGATATCTGATTAAGGTGAGAGGCAAAAATATAAAAAATGGAAGAGAGGTCGAACTACAGCTTTGAAAACTTAAGTAAGCTGGACAAACAGATAAGTATAGTTTGAGACAAGATCAAGAAAAAATTGAAGAAAATTTATATAAAGATATTGAGCATAATAGGAAACCTTTTCATAGATACATAAAATGCGGAAGGAGTAAAGACACACAAATTGATAAACTGTGTGTAGATTCTAAAATTTATCTCAAACACAACAAATTATAGCTATATTTACAAAATCTTATGCAAAACAGTTTGGCTCAAAAAAAGGGGTGATAAGTTGTCCGAGTGGCATCCAGGTAACTCCAGATACTGGAATCAAATTAGATTATATTGAAAAAGAACTGCTGAAACTGGATCCAAACAAAGCACAGGGAGGAGACGGAATTAGCAACAATGACCTGAGAACACTTCAGCAAGAACTTGCAGTACCATTATATCTATTATTCACTAGGTCATATAAATATGGGTATATTCTTCAAGATTGGAGATATGCGCTTATTAAATCTGTCTTTAAGGGAAAGGGGAGTAGGACAAACCTAGAGTCATATAGACCCTTAAGTCTACTTTCATGTTGTAGAAAAATAATGGAGAAAGTAAAATTGGCTAAGGTATTGTCAGAACTGGATAGGTAGGGACCTGAAACCATATATCAGTATGCATATGTTGAAAACAGATCTATTACCACTTGTAACATGATGTTCTATAACAATATAATAGCAGCTATGAATGAAAAATTGTGCTGTGATGTAATTTATATAGATTTAACTTCAGCATTTTACAGGGTTATACACAAAACACTAATCAATCAATTAGTACAATTAGGTATTGATGTACTCTTGATAAGATGGATAGCTACATGGCTTACAAATAGGACATGGCAAGTATCATACAGCAATTGGACAGGTGAAATCCTTGGTTACAGTCAGGGTGTCCCACAGGGCTCTGTTTTAGGCCCTTACTTGTTTAGATTGTATCATTCAGACCTAACTTTTTCATCTGAGGTGTTCTACAGTCTATATGCAGGTAACCTTAAATTGGGTAAACTGATTATATGTGTTACAGATAAACATGTCTCTCAAAATAACTTGACTAAATTGACCATTTGGGTACAGGAGAATAATATGCTGATAAATACATCAAAAACTAAGCATATGAGATTTGGGAGACATAAATTGAAAGGTGAATATTTAATACATCACACAATAATTGAAACTGTAGACTTATTTAAGGACCTGAGTATATGGGTAGATTCAGCTATGAGTTTTTCTAATCATGTCAACCAACTGGTTAAAGATAGTTATAGAACTATAGGTTGTATAAAAAGATATGTAAAGCCTAGGAAATCAAAAATAACAATGTCAATGTTTGTTAGTTAAATTAGACCCAAACTTGAGTATGGCATAACAATATGGAAACCTTATAAGAAAACAAGCATGAGTAAACTGGAAAGAGTACAGCGGAAATATACCAAGGGCACCCATGGATGTGAAAATTTAAGTTATTATGAAAGACTAAGATATCTGAACTTGTACAGTGTCTCATAGATATCTAAGAGATCTTATTCAGGTATATAGAGCATTTAGAGGCGACTATCTCTTGGAATGTTTGGGGTTATCAAAAAGTACTAGAGAATCATCAGACAACCTATGTAGATGGTTCTATAGGAATGAGAAGGGCAGTAATTGGTTCTCTAACAGAATAGCCAATGCATGGAACAGACTACCAAATTGCAGTAAAGTAAGTACTAGTTTAGATACTTTTAAGAACAGCCTGGACACTTATTATGGGAAAAAGTGTCTCGGTATATTTGCAATGTAGAAGGGCATTAATGCCCATGTTTGAAATATTTGCATGTATGTATGTATGTAAATTTTCTCTGGCTATGAAAAATAATTAATAAGATGGGTTCAAAAGTATTTTTTAAGTTAAGAGTCTGATTCTGGGTGTTTATAACTACTTGACAACTTTTCTTGCTTTGGTGAATTGCCAGTGACACTCAAAAGTAGTGTACGGTGTCTGGTACCAGAGATGGCTGTTTGTACAGAAAGGAAACACTCATAAGTTGCAAGCAGGCCAGTGATTTCTAAAACAGGGATGAAGAGAAACACACATTGTCTCTTAACATAGCTCCTTCTCCAATATTATTGATTATTCCTTATCCAGTGATAAACTTCACCAAGGTGGAACTGAGAAACATGGAAAACAAGCAGGTACCCTCCTTGTAATCCAGAAGCAAATACCATGAAAGAAAGAAAAGTAAATAAGAATAGAAATACATGCTGCTCCCAGGAACACTCGTTAAACAAACAAGCCAAATAAAAAGAACAGGGACTTTATACGTATCCAATTATTGAATTACCTTTTCAAATTTAAAATTGAAATATAAAATTTTGTAAGACAAACCATAAACTTAAATACCCACTATTATGAAATCACTGAGCTCGCTAATGATGACCTGCAAGATCTGTACCATTGTTACAGAAGAGAGGTTCTAGATCAGAGTACTTGGTACTCATCTTAGTCTGACTGACTTTAGAGTCATGCATTTCAAAATTACCATGAAGGATTTACAACTCTTCTTCACTGCTGCAACTCAATAGTTAGTCTATCGTTGCCATAGATTCTTTAAATAAAAATAAATAAATAAAAATGTTAGTGATTGGCAAAGCTAAGCAAAGCACATATTGGCTAGCTGCTAAAAGCAAATATTCAAAATATATAATATTTTCATGACTTTAGTTATGTACACAAACTCCCCAATGAGGACTACTTCAGCAGGAGACAAAAATGGGGCATGGAGGATACTTGGATGGACATGCTAGCCAGTTTGTTATATTTTGGTCTGGCTGTTACTGCTTTTAGTACAGACATTTAAAAGAAGTGGAGATGGCTGTGTAGTAACAGAAAGGTATAACAATCTGCTCCACTGTGTAAACATTGCTCAAAATGTTCGCAGTGGTATTCTCTGCATGCATATTATATTTGTGAGTAGGCAGAGGCACGACATGCACTCATATTACAATGTTTCGCAGTGGACAGTGGCACACTTTGCACTCATGTTATGTTTGGAAGTATACAGAGTTACTCTATGTACTAATGCTGTAATGTTTGGGAGTAGGCAGAGGCACCCCATGCACTCATATTACAATGTTTCGCAGTGGACAGTGGCACTCTTTGCACTCATGTTATGTTTGGGAGTGTACAGTTACTATATGTACTAATGCTGTAATGTTTGGGAGTAGGCTGAGGTACAACATGCACTTATATTACAATGTTTTGCAGTGGACAGTGGCACTCTTTCCACTCATGTTATGTTTGGGAGAGTACAGAGTTACTCTATGTACTAATGCTTTAATGTTTGTGAGTAGACAGGTTAAGCAGCCTTTTCAATCAGTGAAGCTACAAATTAAGTAGAGAAATAACAATTATTTGGCTTTGCAATTTTTGTTATGTGTACAACATTTTGCAGATATATTGGTGGGCCTCCAACCTAACATACCAATGGCATCAGCCATACATGGTTCTATCTTAAGTTCATAGTTTCTTACTAGGGATATGAGGAGGATTGTAGGGAAGAACTTGTGCAGTAGATTCAGCTAACTGTCAGATATATACTCCTAAAATTCTTGTTTGGTTTGAGCTGAGAAGACAAGTCTTGCAGTCTAGAGCAAAGAGCTAATACAATTGATTACTAATGTGCTTTTCTTGCAGTTCTGGTTTTGATTCCGTTTCCCACTGCACAATTATATTCTTGCAGGCAAGGATTTATACACAACAAGAGGTTGTTATGATCTGTTAAGAACAGCCCTATGTGCATTTTGAGGCCTGATGCACTTGTGCTGAGTATGAGAATATGACTCATACTCAGACAGTGTTAGCATACTTACAAAATGACCCACTTGGCCATCGTGGTGAACTTTACCCTTTTTTCAGTGTAGTGCGATCTCAGAGTTGGTATATTTAAGTAGGGGGAGTGTGGGGGGCAAATCCCCCCACCTTGCTGGGTTTAGTTTTGGTCCATTGAGGTTTTTTTCTGTGGTGGCCAAGTGGTTCTTTTCACAGGGAAAAGATTTTGGCAGTCTGTTCTTTCAGTTTAACATTGTTTTGGAGTAGCGGAGTCGGGTAAGTAGAATTCGATAAAGTGCAATTTCGATGGGTCAACATAGACCCATATATATATATATATATATATATATATATATATATATATATATGTATATACTGACGTGAAACATTCAAGAACATTCAAGTTCAGGGTGTATTACTGAACATTACAGGTCTCTGCATAGCTATATCTAAAAGGAATATTAAGATTCAATAAATGGGCACATACAATATTAAATGTACACGTGACAGGCATGCATATCTTTCAATACAGTCTTTATCAATTAAACAAAGGAAAAAGACTCATCTGATATATTTTAGATATGTTTAGATGGTTTGTAGTAGATCTATCATGTACAGCAACAAAGATGAGTGAAGATTTTCCATTTCTTGATCAGTTTTTAGGTTCTTTTTAATAATCTGTACCTGGTTTAGGTGAGGTTCTTAAGCCTGTTTTAGAAATTCCAGTGCATAGTTGCATTGCATTTTGCTGTTTAAGTGGAATAACTAATGGCATTAAACCCTACTTTCTTTCTAATGTAGTGAGTGTGTGTCAGAATAGTTCAGGACTTCTGTTTGCATTAAGGCAGTTCAAGGCACATCAGCTCAGAGCTAAGGGTCCGATAGTTTTTCTTCTCACCCATCCTGTTGTAGTTGTGTTCTTAAACCCATTGTATTTATTGCTGCACACCTCTTACAATAATTTGGTGATGTATGTGCCTCTGTCACCCCATTTATTGGCTGTTGACAATAAGCAAATAGATATCATTTTGCAGTCTTTCTCCTTAAAGATTTATCAGGCAAAGAAACCTTTGATGACATTGCTTAATAATGAATGTACTGATACTGCAACTGCTTTTAGTGCTAAATCAGTGAGTTTAGATTTATTTAGATTTAGTTGATTTTACATTTGTAAGGTGCCTTACATTGACCTGTACAGTGGTAACTACGTTGAACTAAAATTTTCCCTTTGAAGACTACCTCAGAAATCTCCGAGTACCTAATTGTACAAAGAGCAAATGGCTTTTGCATTTTGGGATACAGTCCTGCAAGTACAAGTAACAGCCTAGTAGCTGGCCATCAACACCTATTGTACCATCCACTAGTAAAAAAGAACAAATTAAAGATCAACAGCCATGAACTGGCACTTTCCTGCTATCTCTGCAGCCATCTTGGTAGATTTGTGCATCCTGAGACAAGGTAGCAATTGTCTCATGAATATTGGAAACCATATAATTCTAAAGCAAACTGATAATGCACATGAAAGATGTAGTTATACAATGTCACTGGAGACAAGGCTCTCACTTACCAACACAAACAACACCAAACTGGTCATCAGTAATACACACACTATACCCATTTCACACAGCATGAACCAGATACATAGATCCACATATACTGAGACTTTTAAAATGTAATCTTCCCAAACCTCAAAGGCCTTCCAGACTTATCACACAAAACAAGTATCCTCAGCAATCTCTAGATCACTCTGCTAAGGGAAAATGCACAAAGACACATGTACATCATCATCACATGGTGTCATAACCTTTAAGCTCATAAGGCAAATGAAGACACAGTGCAATATTTGATTCAAAGTAGATGCTGTTGTGAGACACGCAGATGTCCTACTCATCAGGCTGAGCAAAGAGAAAGTCACAATCAGCTGTCTGTCAGGGGCCAGTATCCACCAGATCACATATGCATGCCAGTTGGCTCAAGTATAGGACATATAAGATTAGCGTAGGGGAATCTGAACATTTTGTGTCACTGCATCACTACATCTAAAAGGAATATTAAGCAAGATTCAAGTATCACAAGTATTATGACTCTGTCATAGTTCATGTGGGAGTAAAATGATCTGATCATTACCTCCTTGAACAATATGAATAGAGAAATTCTAGAGATCTTGGGCTATACATAGGTTCATAGAAGATTATTAGGCTAAAGGCTCAAGACACATTACAAGCCTAGCCAGTTTCACTCAGATTTAACCCAATTAGCTATTCCTAGGGAAAATATAACATAGATCAACAAGGTTGGTTTTGACAATTTTTACAAAATGCCTCTGTCCATAAGGGACATGAGCGCCACTCAAAGAGTGAATTTGAGATTTCTCATCCATTGGTCCAGATTTCACTTGAAGATGATCAGGGAAGTGGTCTGCTTCACATCAATAGGAAGCCTATTCTGGGGGGGGGGGGGGGTTGCAATATTTGGGACATACATCTGTCTTTTCAGCATGATCTGTTTATGTCAGAGATCAGGTTTACATCCTTGGAGTGGGGTAACCCTTGTGTAGCTAGTTTTGCAAATATGTAGCATTTCCATCAGGGCCTTGTAGGTCAGACATATATTAACCCTTAGTAATCAGTAGGAAACTGAATATAGTGGTAGGACTTTTAATTGGCCCACATATGACATGTTGGTTATACTCTGTATTTTTTTTTTATGGGAAACCTCTGAGGACGCTCCAACTGTTACAGGGGCCTGGCGAGGTACATGCCAAAGGGTGCATTATACTTGATTATTGGTATGAAGACGGTTTACTACAGTGCTACTATGATAACCTTAGATCTTGATGACATGCCCTTACTTATAAACTGGGCCACATAAAAGCATTTCATTACCACTGAGGACACATGGTGGTCAAAGTTCAGATTACTATCTATCTGAGTTACCAGATCTCTCACCACTGAGTCCACTCACAGCGGGGAGCTATCAGTATTGTAATGTTGTCAAAGGAAAAAACTTCAAAGACCAATTCACATAAGGTTCAAGTAAGGCACCTTTTATTAACTTGCAGCAAGGAGACAAAGCATGCAGGCAGAATGATTTGTCTGGACATTAATAATTAGTATGGCATTTTTATACAGTTCTTTCCATGTTACACAGAAATGTTACTTCTATTGCTGACGTAGTTAGACACAGCTTTCTGTACTGTTCTACAAAAAATGTTACTAGACTAATTGCTGACTAGTTGAGAATAACTGCTGATTTACAAAACATTTGAGAAAAACAAACTGGCCTTGGGGCTTATTTTAGCCCACCACAAACTTTCAATTCTTCAATTGTGCAGTTCTAATATATGTGTTACATTTTGCCTAGATTCAAGGTACATTTCTAGCTCAGGTACAAGTAATGCTGACTATGGTTTATACTTTCAAGCATCCATTGTGCTCCTTATCTAAGCTTCTAACAGCTGTGTACTTTCTCATGGCATAAGCAGAAAATCAATAACTCTTTGTTAAGTCTCATGACACTAGTAGAAATTAAACACTTCTTGTTAATTGCTGACATTAGCAGAAAATAGAATGCTTTTTGTTAAGTTTCTAATAGCTGTGCAGATTCATGCAGCGTGAACAGAATAAATGTATTAACCCTTTTAAACCTCGAATGCTTAATGCATATTACTAATACATATTTTTCTAACATTTCCCCCCTTTTAATACTTTTATTCTACTTTTAAAAATAAGCATAAACAGTTTTTTCTTCCCCTAACCTCTTCCTGCTCAGGATTTGCAGTTAAGAGAGTCATTCAGTTTAAGCTCATGAAAGCATTTTCAGTTCTTTAGCAATTCTTCAAGTTCAGCACCTTGGTATAAGGTTTCTGAAACTGAAATGTCTACAAAACTTTTAATTAGTCTTTTCATGCAGGGGATGCAGCAGCACACACCTACCACCAGTAGGATTATTCCTACACAGACAGCAATCAGAATGTTCATCAGGATGCTGTCCCAACCCCCGAACAATTTCTGGAAAAAGTCCATCAATGGATTTGGTCCTGGTTTGGTCATGGCTGACACCTGCTGGATTACCTCAAGATGGTTGTCTATCTCGTGTTTGTGGTCAGGAATATAAAAACAGCACTCCTCCTGGATTAAAGCGCACATACCTCCTCTTGCCACTAGGGTGAAGTCAAGAGCCATGCGATTTTGTAGCACCGCTGTTCTCATGGCAGTCAGTTCATCAGTCACCAATTCTAGGGCAGAAAAGGTTGCACTGGACATTATTTCGAGAAGCTTAGACAATTTTCTCAGTTCCCAGATTGATTTTGTTGCTCCATATGATGGTAATACACCTGCCCATGATATAACAGTATCACTCAAGTCCATGTGTGACAGTCCGTTACCCACAGCATGATGGTTTTTCCAGCCCGCATTGATTTGCCCCACTGGATTGACAGGCTTCTTGGTTTCTCAAACATTCTGAATTTTCCCTTGAGGTAAATCTGCTGTGTGTCATATGGCCGGAACCAGGTACCCAAAAAAACAACTGCCGGACCAATTCTCAGGTAGCCATTTATATGCTTTTCTACCACATACAAAGTAACAATCTTCTACTTTAGTAGTAACTTTACTATACCCTGGCTCTGCATGAAACATTTTTCTGTCGACTATAATCAGTTGTTTATAGAGGTCAGCATTATGTTTTACTTCATCAGTTGTCCTATGCATCATTTCAAAAAATGAATCATAGCTTGTGCTGTAATAGGAACCTGTGTTGTCAGTTTTATTGTAGCATCTATAGGGAACAGTCACATTGCAATTGCTCCAACCCACCTTAACTGTATCATTCTTGTAAAAACACACAGTCCCCTTCTGTCGAACAGACAAGTGCAGTGCTACTTTATCTTGTGATGTGACATCTGATGTATCATGAATTAGGTTTTCCCAGGTCTTGTTGGCTCCTAGGGGAACTGAAGTTAACAATAACCCCCCGTATGCTGTTGGCAAAGCTGTGCAAATCCAGTAATTTGAAACATTGAAGGTCTCAGCATACACATATTTGATTGCCTGGTAAGTATTGAAGTTTGGGTGCCACTCTACGTGCAACTCTCCATGCTTATTCAGTTCAGTTTGTGTGGCTGGGAAAAGGAATGGCCACAACAAAAAGATTATTGTCACTAGTAAAGTCAACAGGATGATTATGCAATACTTCTGAGGAAACTGTTGTTCTGCATTCCTGTTTTCTCCGACTCTTCTGAATAGGTACATCTGGATCTTACTGGATCCTGTCATCTTTATTTCAGACATGTGTTCTTACTCTCTGCCCTAATAGGACCTTTAGCACCGATGGTTTCTTCACTGGGGTTGAGACGGATCAGTCCTATTGATCTGACCCCCCTTTGTAGCCAGACTTTGTGCTGAGAGCCCCAATGGAGAGGTAAGATTTTTGTCCAGTTCAAAGTTCTTAACTAGTTTGCAGTGCGTCAGGTGGATCCACAAAGCTCGCTCTGCTCTCTTGACTACAGTGGGTGTTGAAAGAAGCACCTGGTATGGACCTTCCCACCTTGGTGATGACCAATTCTTCTTTATATTCTTCACCCGCACCCACTCCCCGGGGATCACTGCCATTTCCAATGTTTCAGTTTGTTCTTTATCAGAAACAGAATTTGACTGCAACAAATGTTTAGAATTCATGACTTTCTTCATATATTCAGCTAGTGTAAAATCAGCTTCCTGGTCTGAGGACATGAGAAGTTTCCACTGGGGTGTATAATAAGCCCTTCCAAATAGTTTTTCAAAAGGAGTCAATCCTTTTGCAGTCGGAACAGTTCTCATGCTCAACAGTGCCAGGGGCAAACAATAGAACCAATTCTTTCCTGTCTCAGCTATTAACTTTCTTAATTTGTTTTTTAATATACCATTATGTTTCTAAACCAGCCCTGCAGATTGCGGATGGTATGCACAATGATTTTTTAAAGAAATACCAAAATGCTTACTTAACTGCTGTATGGTTTGGTTTACAAAGTGTGCACCATTGTCACTGTAGATCCTTTCCGGAATTCCGAATCTAGGGATGATTTCTTTGACAAGTACTTTTGCTACTGTGGCTGCATCTGGATTTTTGGTTGGATAGGCTTCCACCCATCTGGAAAACATATCTACAATGACAAGACAATACTTCTTATTTTCACATTTGTTCAATTCTATGAAATCCATACAGATAGTATGAAACGGATATGGTGGTGTAGGGAAACTCCCTTGCTTGGGCTTTAACGCCCCTTGTGCATGACGTTTGTTGCAAATTTGACACGTCAAACAGAATTTTTTAGAGTAGTTTGTAAATCCGTACATTGTGAACACCTGGTTCATCAGCTGTACCATCCCCCTGTTGAGACATGGCACTGCCCATGGCTCAACAAAGATGCATATCTAAACATATTAGATGGTAGTATCGGTTTCCCTTCTTTAGAGATGTACAGCCCCTTTTCGAAAATTGCTCCTCGTTTTACCCATCTTTGTTTTTCAGCTTGCATAGTGAGTGTCTGCATTGCTTTTAACATTTTTAAGTCTAAAATCTCAGAGGGTTGTACTTCCTCATTTAAAAGAAATACTTCAGAAGCTGCTTGTTTTGCAGCTGTATCAGCTCTTGCATTACTTTTGAAATCCTAATTTGTTGCTTTGTGTGAGCTGTGCATTTACAAATGGCTACTTTCTGAGGTAACTGAATAGGTTCTAAAAGATCTAAAATAAACTGTGCATGATTTATAGGTTTGCCAGTAGATGGTAGTATCGGTTTCCCTTCTTTAGAGATGTACAGCCCCTTTTTGAGAATTGCTCCTAGTTTTACCCATCTTTGTTTTTCAGCTTGCATAGTGAGTGTCTGCATTGCTTTTAACATTTTTAAGTCTAAAATCTCAGAGGGTTGTAGTTCCTCATTTAAAAGAAATACTTCAGAAGCTGCTTGTTTTGCAGCTGTATCAGCTCTTGCATTACCTTTTGAAATCCTATCCTGTTGCTTGGTATGAGCTGTGCATTTACAAATAGCTACTTTCTGAGGTAACTGAATAGGTTCTAAAAGATCTAAAATAAACTGTGCATGATTTATATGTTTGCCAGTAGATGTTATCAGTCCTCGTTTTTTCCACTGTTGCGCAAAAACATGTACAGTAGAAAAAGCATACTGGCTGTCAGTAAAAATGTTTATACATTTACCCTTTGCTAAGGTACATGCCCGTGTCAAGGCAATCAATTCTGCTGCCTGTGCAGATAAGTTGTGTGGTAAAGGTTTTGCTTCTATAATCTCAGTGTCAGAAACTACTGCATATCCTACTAGGTTCTGTCCTGCAGGACCCCTTTTGCACGAACCATCCACGTAGTATGTCACCTCGGCATCATCCAAGGGGACATCAGTGAGATCTCTTCTAGGTAGTGTCTTTTGCTCAATTACCTGCAGGCAGCGGTGTGGTGTGCCATCTGCAGGGGTCGGGAGCAGAGTAGAAGGGTTAAAGTCGTGCATCGCTCAATTGTCATGTGAGGTTGGCTCAACAATATAGTCATACAGGAAAGATGCCTAGCAGGGGAATGATATGCCACCTTTTCTTGCAGTAAAATAATCGAGACTGCATGAGGCACTCTCAAAGTGAGAGGGTGGAATAAGACTACTGAGGCTGAAGCCTGTACTGCCATTGCAGCTGCAACTACTGCTTGTACACAGTGGAGTAAGGACCGTGCCACTGGGTCTAGTTGTGATGAATAGTAAGCAATGGGGCATTGCTTATCCCCATGCTGTTGTGTTAACACTGATGTCATATAACCTTGCTTACAATCTACAGTTTGGAAAAAACGTTTATGGTAGTTTGGTAATCCTAGAACTAATGAGGATGCTATTAACTGCTTCAGTTTGCAGAAAGCAGATTCTGCTTCTGGTGTCCATTGTAACAAATCCTGTGCTGCCATAGGCTTCTTATATATGAGGTCAGTCAGAGGTGCAGATTCCAAAGCACAGTTTGGAATCCAGCTCCAACAGAAATTAATTGTACCCAGGAAGGACATCATTTCCTTCTTGGTAGCGGGTTTTGGTGCTTGCAATATTACTACTTTTCTGTCCTCACCTAATGTTCTGCCTTCTTTGGATATTACATATCCCAGGTATTTGACTTGTTTTTTCCAAAGCTGCAGTTTATTTTTATTTACCTTATGTCCTTCAGTGGCTAAGAATCGTAATAGCGCTATGGTATCTTCTCTACAATCTTGCTGGGTGGGAGCCGCCAGCAATATGTCATCAACATAAAGTAAAATCTGACTGCCTCTTGGTGGGGTGAATCCCACCAAGTTGCTTGCCATTTCTTGTGAGAATATTGTTGGACTTTCACAATACCCCTGTGGTAGTCACGTATATGTATACCTTTTCCCCTGAAATGTGAATGCAAACCAATACTGGCTGTCAGGGTGTATTGGTATTGAAAAGAACGCATTGCTGATGTCTACCACAGAAAAGTACTTCTGTTGAGGTTTTAAATCATTCAACAGGGTGTGTGGGTCTGGCACCGTAGGTGCCCTTGGTATCAATGCATCATTTATGGCTTGTAAATCCTGGACCATACGCCATTCTCCATTGGCCTTTTTAACTAGAAATAAGGGTGTGTTACATGGTGAATCGGGAGATTCTACTAGTAGCCCTCCTTTAAGTAAGGCTGCTATAATAGGCTTTATCCCTGCCTCTGCATCTTTTCTTAAGGGATACTGTCTTTTCTGTGGTCTAAATGCTGACTTTGGCATGATAGTTACTGGTCCCGCTGTACGAATGAGTCCTACATCTGATTTCCCTGAGAGTCTCTGGTATGTCTCGTAAGGCATTCTCTTCCTCCTTTAATAGGAGTGTCAATCAGCTGTCCTCGCTAGACTGCAAGTGCATGGCTGGGTGGGTCTGAGTTATCCAATTCAACTTCTGTATTTGTATTCCCTGTTCTGACAGTTCTAATTCTGTCTGTTTCTCCCATCTCGTGACTTTTTCTCCTAGGTCTGCCCATTCTATATTTTTGTTCTTGGTTAAGCTAACATGTGGTAATCGATTCGATTTATAAAGTGTAAAGAACTCCTGGGGCAATGAACAGCTGGCTACACTGTTCCCTTCTGTGTCCCAGTATAGGTTGCGCAATATCAATCTGTTTGCATGATTCTTAAATAATTCCTGCTCATATTCTTTATCAGGTCCTGGTGTGTTACAATAATACAGGGTACAATGCAACAGGTGTTTTTATTTATTTATTTAACATTTGTTGACCGGGAAAGTCCGACTAGGTTCCACAGATCCTGTTTTCAGCAGAGGCCCGGGGAGAAATGCTCCAGGTGTTGCTTATCAGTGTCAAGGGAGGGAAACTTGCTGATGGCTAGGTTCATTAACTCTTTGGTCACAGTCCCTGGACCAGTCATAACCAAGTCCTGGCTGTACCAATAAAACATTTCACCATCCAATTGCACTACAAAGGTGTTAGTTTGTCGCTGTGCTTCCATACCCTGCATGGTTGGGACTACTGCTATACCAAATAGCTGCATGAGGTCTCTGCCCAGGAGGTTTACTGGGCATTTTGCAGAAACAACAATTTTGCTTTTTTGTGTCAATCCTGAAACTGGATCAGTTATTGCAATGTTACGGGAGAGAGGCTCCCGATACAGCTGTCCATTAGCTGCTTTGACCAGTATGTAATTAGGTGACTGTGTCTTCTGGTAGTTTGGAGGGGTGTATCAGGGTTTGTGATACCCCTGAGTCACACAAAAATTTCACTTTCCTCCCTTCTACCAAGAGTGTAACTTCTGGTTTCATGTCCGCTAAATAGAGCTCCAAGCTCAATAAAGCTAGGTCTAATATTTCATCTTCTTCATTGTCACTAACTTCCTGCAATTCCTCTACTCCCTCTGTCACATTCTCATTTGTTCTTTCTTCGCTAGCCCCTTCTAGTGATTCCTGACTACCATATAGTCAGTCCTCACCCTCCTTGTCTTCCATTGTTGCCTTCTTGTTTTTCTTGCAATCCCTTGCCAAATGTCCCTTTTTACTGCATTTAAAACATTCTCCTCTTTTCTTTCGCCCTTCAAAGTCCTCTGATCGCTGATCAGATTGTTTGTTTGCCTGTGCGTTTTTCTTGCCCTTTTTCCCGGACTGTACTACATAAACTTCTGCTCCATCTTCTACAGAAAATACTTGAGCTTTCTTTTTCTTTTTGCTATTAAAATGCCTTTCGGCATGCCTAGCATATTCAAGTAATGATTGTAGCCTGCTTGTATGATGGTCTACCATGTGTTTTGTAATAAAACTGCTTATAGGCATGCTACTGCCTTTTAAAAATGCATTCTTTAACTGCTGTTCATATGGGGAATCTTGTGTTTGATCTTCAGGAACCTGCATTCCACAGTGGTTATTAAAACATTCTAACAATCTGGCATAGTACCGATCAATTGTTTCACCTTCTTGTTGGATGCATTGATTAATGCAAGTCCAGTCTGCCCTAGGTTTCCATTTTTCAGAGATGCGGTCTGTAAGATCTTTTACTCTGGTGTCTAATTCTGCGCTGCTATGCGGGAGGGGTCTTTGTGCAGCGTCACGGGGATTCCAGTTCCCACTAATCATGTACCAGTCTGGTCCTACAATCTGTCTAACTACTTTTTCTATCTCTTCTCCATTTAAGTTATAACTCAGCCTCATTCCTTGCAATTCTTCTGAGAATTTTCTAAAATTAACCTTTGGATGGGGAATTCCCTCAGTGGCTTTGTGGATATCTTCCGGAGTCCAAGGTCTACACACTAAAATAGTTGGGTCCTGATTGTCTTGACCTGCCTGAGGATTGGGTACTTCTGTAAGTGTAGAAGGAAAAAGGCTAGCTGGTAAAATATAGAAACTTCTGCACAGCTCGAACAGAGTATAACACACATATAGCCAACACTAATGTTCCACCAAAATTCAGGCTAAATCCACTCGTAATGATAAAAATGAATATTTTATTGAAAATAAGGTTTAGCGCTTTCATCCGTTAAAAATCAGACTTCCTCAGAACCAAAATGGAGTACTTCCAGTTCACATTTAAATAACCTTTTTGGCGTCAAAAATTCAAAAGGAAATGGAGCTCTTAAATAGACATAGTCATAATAACTCCATATATACATACTACTATGCTAAAAACAACTAAGCATTTCAACAGATCCAATAGATATATCATGGATGTTGCCATTGTATTTTGATTCTTGTTGACTTGTTACAATTTATGAGTACTAGTCATGCAAGTTTTACCATTTCACTATTACATATATTTGGAGTATGTTTTAAGATGAAGTTAGTACGTGCAGAGTGTATTTTATTTTATTTACCATAATTATTTTTATTTATTTACATTGTCATTATTTATATTGTCATTTTTTATATCAGCACACTGGATCTGTTGAAATGCTTAGTTGTTTTTAGCATAGTAGTATGTATATATGGAGTTATTATGACTATGTCTCTTTAAGAGCTCCATTTCCTTTTGAATTTTTGGCGCCAAAAAGGTTATTTAAATGTGAACAGGAAGTACTCCATTTTGGTTCTGAGGAAGTCTGATTTTTAACAGATGAAAGCGCTAAACCTTATTTTCAATAAAAGATTTGTTTTTATCATTACGAGTGGATTTAGCCTGAATTTTGGTGGAACATTAGTGTTGGCTATACGTGTGTTATACTCTGTTCGAGCTGTGCAGAAGTTACTATATTTTACCAGCTAGCCTTTTTCCTTCTACAGTTGGTTTCTGATGTTGGTTGGTTCAGTTACTTCTATAAGCGGGCATATTTCTTCTTCACCTATAGATTGTGAATTCTTAACTATTTGCCATAACTCAATGCCTTCTTCTGAATTACCTGCCTTTGTTCGGGACCTGGTCTCGATGAGATCTCTAATTTTAGTCAGTTTTAATTTCACAATATCTCTATCTTCACTGACTACAGGACATAGTGGGGGTGGACTAACCTGTTCGCTTGCTTCATATCTTGGTAAGGGAGGCGAAAGGGCTGATGCTATTACTAAGTTATTGTCCTCCTTGTCTAAAAACATTGTTTTTGAATTTTTGTTCTTTTGTTCCCTATGGTTTACTTCCTCAATCCACCTGTGTGCCTGAGGAATTCCTAATTTGCGTTGCTTTTTTACCCGACCTTTGGAATCGGTTTTGAGCTGTTTGACAAGTTTGATAAGTGAGGATTTTTCTAATTTTCCGTCAAATTTATATTTATTAACCCATTTTGAATAATATTTAATATTGTCGGCGCGCTGTGACTGCATATATTTTGTGTGTTCTGTTAACGGCGGATTTTGGGGTCTTTTTGTGCAATTATTACCCATTTTGTTCTACCCTTTTGATCGTTATGTAACCTCTCTTATTTTTAACGTGGTATCACGGATTTTGTTATAGTCTCTTCAGAATGACTGCCTACTTATTCTGTTTCTCCTGATCTATGACAAGACAGTAATCTTTTCTGTCCCTGACTTGTAAGCAAAAATACAGTCTTGACAAAAACAATACAAATCTAGTCCCTGATCTAAAACAGAAAACAGGAAAAAGTAGATTCACCTTACCTGAGCCTACGTGATTGATCACCTGATTCACGGAGACCCGTCCTTCAGTCACAGATCAGAAAGTGGCTGGCCTCTTTTGAACAACAATTCAGTCAGAGGACTTTTCATGTAAGAAGAACCGATTTGGTTTCTTCCCCATACGGTTTCAACCACCTGGCCTGTCTGATCCGAGGTGAAGAGAGGGTTCCGGTCCAAAGGACCAATCTGTCAAAGGAAAAAAACTTCAAAGACCAAGTCATGTAAGGTTCAAGTAAGGCACCCTTTATTAACTTGCAGCAAGGAGACAAAGCATGCAGGCAGAATGATTTGTCTGGACATTAATAATTAGTATGGCATTTTTATACAGTTCTTTCCATATTACACAGAAATGTTACTTCTATTGCTGACGTAGTTAGACACAGCTTTCTGTATTGTTCTACAGAAAATGTTACTAGACTAATTGCTGACTAGTTGAGAATAACTGCTGATTTACAAAACATTTGAGAAAAACAACCTGGCCTTGGGGCTTATTTTAGCCCACCACAAACTTTCAATTCTTCAATTGTGCAGTTCTAATATATGTGTTACATTTTGCCTAGATTCAAGGTACATTTCTAGCTTAGGTACAAGTAATGCTGACTACGGTTTATACTTTCAAGCATCCATTGTGCTCCTTATCTAAGCTTCTAACAGCTGTGTACTTTCTCATGGCATAAGCAGAAAATCAATAACTCTTTGTTAAGTCTCATGACACTAGTAGAAATGAAACACTTCTTGTTAATTGCTGACATTAGCAGAAAATAGAATGCTTCTTGTTAAGTTTCTAATAGCTGTGCAGAGTCATGCAGCGTGAACAGAATAAATGTATTAACCCTTTTAAACCTTGAATGCTTAATGCATATTACTAATACATATTTTTCTAACAAATGTGCAGGGATATTGGCTATCTAAAAGGGTATGATTATACATTTCTTTGCATTTAGCTTGAGGCCATAGCTCTGACACCAATCATTCATCTGCATCAGTAGGATATCAACTTCATTTGGGAGTCAGTGATTGCATTCATCTTGCAATCATCAGCAAACTTGGTCAGTCAAAGGTCACCTACATTTACGTTGACATCTCAGAAGTATATCCCAAACAGGAAGTGGCCCAGCACTGAGCCCTGTGATACTTCACTGGTAACTGTCCCCTTGCCCGATTGTGGATTCCCCATTTCTAATCTCATATGTCGTATCTTTGAGCCAATTGGCTATTTATCTAATATCATAGAGGTTTATGCACAATTTTGTCACTTTATCTATAATACTTGAGTGGGGTATTTTGTCAAATGCCTTAGTTGGTATGCACTGCCTCACCCTCATACATGGCCTTGTGACATTCTCAAAGAAATCCACCAGACTAAGCAGGCTGGACCTGCCCTTGACAAAGCCAAATGGGGTTAGGTCTAGAATCTGGAGATTTCCTATGTCATTGTTAATTGGTTCAAGATTATCCTTTCCATAGCCTTCCATATGAGGGTAGTCAGACTTATGGATCAATAGTTTCCTTGGTCTGTTAATAGTCCCCCCTTGTGCAGAGGGGTGACTGTTGCTGTCCTCCACTCTACTGGGACAAAGCCTGTTTGGAGACTGTGGTGAAATATAGGTTTGAGTAGGTCCACTAGGTCATGTTTCAACCTACTTAATAGCACACTGGGATTCCATCACGGCCCATTGCTGCTGTGTTTGTAGCTTTAGAGAGAGCAGAGACAACCTGTTCTTTTTGTATTAACAGACAAAGGGATGGTAGGGGGCATTTCATAGGGAGTGACCAAAGGTGATGAGGGTGAAATGTAAACTGAATTTATCAGCCAGCAGGTATGCTATTTCTTCTGGCTAAGTGTAGGTAGTGCCATCTACAGCTTACTCAGCACATTGTTGAGTGTTTCCCTTAAGATTTCAAACATAACTAAAAAATGGGTCTATATCAGATAACCGAAGTTTCAGAACTTTGAATACCATATAGTCGAACCCATAAGATCGAAGTTCTGAAACTTTGAATATTTGATAAAAAAAAAAAAAAGGAAAAAAGTAACTGCTTCAAGAAGGGGGGCAGTCCCCCTTGCACCCCCCACACCACCTGCTATTAAGTATACCAACTCCAAGATCTCACTTTAACAGAGTATGGTGCGGAAATGGAATATTTCCCTTTGCTATGCTGTAGTGCGATCTCGGAGTTGCTATATTTAAGTAGTGGGGGTTGTCGGGGTGCATGGGGGCTTGCCCCCTGCTTAAACACTTTTATTTTTCTTTCCTTTTTTTTTTTTTGATTGGTCGACGTTCTGCAACTTCGATCACTAGTCTTTGATGTTTAGTGATTCAAATTTGTAGAACTTCGTCAATTTAATATAGACCCGTAAAAAATACCACAAATAAAAAAAAACAAAAGTAACCACAGTGTAAAATATAACTAAAAAAATCCAAGACATACACTGTGAAGAAGTAGGACACACTTTCAGTCAGCCAAGCTCTTAAGTCCAAGCTGTTTTTATTCTTCCAACATACAAAGACACAGACTGAACACTTTCATCCCCTGAAACTGGGAACTTCATCAGAATCTAACTGCACTCCATAGTACAGCATTTAAATACTGTTAAAAATGAGTGATGTCATCACCCTTCACAATCCTTTAAAGGTACAACCACCTTAATGCTAAAATGAAATGTACTACAAACACCTTTTGACACAAGAACATTTTAACAAACATCATTTATAAAAAAGAACTTTTCAAATTCCAAGACATTCATCAAATGTAAACTGAAAAATTGTTTAACATAAAAAATCATCCACATTTTATCAATTGACTTGCTTTAAAACATATATATACTGTATAGTTGAACCCCCCCCCCACACACACACACACACACACAAACACAGACTAAGATACACAGTACTTATGAGGTAGCTTTCCTCACTAATACTGGTTTTAAGGATACCATTTCATTAAGACCTGCTGCATGGGTTGCAGGCTTGCAGCTAGTTTTATTTGTCACTTAATTTCCCTTTCCTCTATATAATTCCTGTAATCTCCCCCTCTAAGATTTGGTCTTACTCGCTCCACAATACCAAATAAAAACTGATCAAAATTTGCACATACTAAAGAGTGTTTATATAGGCCATTATTTATATTTCTTGTAGCAATCTGATACTGGTGCTCATATATTCTGTCTCTAAGACGCCTTTCTGTCTTGCCTATATAGTAAGCTGGAGAGGTTTTACAAGCTGCCAGATATATCACCCCTGATGTTTGACAATTTCCTTTTTCAGAGAAAACAGACTTCAACATGTTTTGCAGGGTTATCATGTTCTTAGCTTGTATGAACTTGCATTGTGCACAAGCGCTACATCTTGTTGTACTACTATTACCCACTACCTGACTGTTCAATTGTTTTTTTATGTAAATGAAAACACATCCTCCTTTATTTTTTTTTCCTTTTTTAAAGGGAAGTCTGAATGTGTAACAGGCATTGTAGCCTTGCAGTACCAGGCTGCTTTCCTCAGCTTTGAACTATGTCTCTGTAACTTCACAGACAACAGTATTAAGGACATCCTAAAATATATTCAAAGAGAAATACAGGCAAAGGTATCCAGATATGGAAAATTTCACAATACAAAAAATAAGATCATGAAGAAGGAATGTAGAGCAGAAGGGCCTATATCAAAATCACAAAAGATGGAAACCGCAAATACAAATGCGTCCACATGTAAAGAGCGAACTAACAGAAGAGCGAACCACCTATTGAGCGAAAGGCAAAACATCGAACGGATTCGATTGACCAGTCATGTGATTCTGGGTATAAGGGAATATACCCTTTCCCCAACTGTAGTGCAATCTTTGAGTTAATATATTTAAGTAGGGGGGGTGCATCCTGCAAAAGTGTGTTATGTTACTTTTTTGTACTTAGTTTAGGTATACCTGCATGGCACTGTTGGTTAGGGAAATCCGTTCAATGTTTTGGTTTTCGCTCACTACGTGGTTCGCTCTTCTGGTAGTTCAGTCTTTACATGTTGACGTATTTGTATTCGCAATTACCATCTTTCATAATTTTGATATAGACCCGAACAGAAGATTAGTAAAGTAGAAGTTAAAAAATAGAAGCTGAAATTAAGGAATACCTGCAAAGTGAAGGATCTATTGTAGAAAGTCTAACATAGGTTAAATTAGAACATGCTGTAACAATGAATCCCCCTAGTAAGGAGAAACAGGAGGAGCAGGAGACATATGAAGAAGAAATATGAACATGGGAAAGAAAAAGAGACTTAATATGGTGCAATATTTATGCAAAGGTGAAAGCAAAACTAATTGATACAAAAAGAGCAGCACCAAAGATATTTGAAGAGAAATATAGGCAAATGCATCCAGATATGGAAAATTTTACAGTACTAAACATAATAAAACAAAAACGAAAAGCAGAAAATAGGATTAGCAATGGAGTAGTTATAGAAATATAAACTGAGGTTATGGATTACCTGGAAAATGAAGGATTTTGTGTAGAAAATCTGGCTCTGATAACATCACAGCAGGATAAAGCAATGAATATCCAAATTAAGAAGAAACCAGTGAAGCAGGAAACATCTGATCAAGTGCCATATGAAGATACTTTGGAGCCTTTCACAGGAAAACAGTAAAAAAAGTTCAGTTGGAGTTGCATAGCAAGGGAAGGAACAGGTAACTGTGGCAACTCTGACACAGTCAATGCTATGGAGTGATAGGCCAGTGAGTTCCCATATGAAAGAGCAACAGATGACACAGGATGAAACTGAAGAGAATGTTGCATAGGAAGATGCTCTGGAACTTTCTGTAGAATTCCCTCAGGAAATGTAGAACAAAGATTGTGCCTTCACTTTAGAAAAAAATGATCTAAGAAAAGAACTGCTTGAATTAATAGAGATGGACAGACATATTAAGAACAATGAAAGAGACTACAGAAAGTCAACAAAACCCAAAAGTTAGAAGTTTGATAAAACAAATGAGCACAATAATTAGGACTGCTCATAGAGATTCATGCAATGTAATACAAGTAAATAGGATATATTACTGTGCAGCTAAATTAATAACAGATAAAGTCTTGCCACAAAAACACAGGGCAGTAAGGGAAATGAAGGGGCAAAATCAAATGCCATCATTGAAGTATTGAATAGAGAAAACTATAAAGCAATTAGGACAAGAAGTGTCACTGTTATATGAATTATGTTATGTTATATGTTATATGTGTATAGAAGAAGGAACAGATCAATAAAAATACTCAGAAAGATAGACATGATAAAAGCAATGCACAGTATCAGAACAGATCAGGATCTATCATGCACTGTTGCAAATAAACTATAAATATTAGCACAGGCAGAAAAATGTACAAAGATATGCAGATAAATATAAAGGAAAAGTGCAAAATAAGCAATTTATTGATGATCAAAAAAAGTTTATAGAGAATATGGAAATAAGGCAAAAAGAAAAAAGAAGAAATAGATACATTTTGGAGAAGTATTTAGGAAGATGCTGTGGAACATAACAAAATGCTAAATGGGTAGAAGAAGTAAAAGAAAGAATAAGAAGTTCTGTAGAGTATAAGAAATGGGATGAAGTAATGGCCAGAGAGATTGAAATAAAGTTAAGAGAATCTCCTAATTGGAAAACCCCAGGCCCAGATGCAGTACCTAAATTCTGGCTAAAACTATTAACATCTTTAGCCATGAGTAAGAACTATTTACATATGTGTCTAGCTACATGGCTAGTCCTACTGCTACCGTTCAGATAAATCTTCCTCTGGCACTATTGAAAGGTCAAACACATAGGAAACAAACTCCCATAGCAAATTGTATTTTTAAATGTATGCATATAACTGTGTATATTATTACTGCACTTTCTTACTGAAATACATTATATTTTCTGTTTTACTACTGTATACTATTGTACACTTCTGTAACTTCTCATCATACTATGCTATGATATACTATTGTCTGCTCTATTAATTTGTACTCATCTCTGACTTTTGTATTTTTATCATTTATGTGGAGCTTTTATATTTTTTTGTGATTGTCATGTATGTGGACCTTTTCTCCCTGGGTCTCTGCTGAAAACGGGCAACTGATTGCCCAGTCCGACCAACCCAGTAATCGAATATAAAATAAATAAATAATAAATAAAGGTGCACCCCGAACATACACCATCCTGGTTAACAACAGGAAAACCAATGCTCCTATTTAATAGTGAAACTGCAAGCTATCCTAAAAACCATAGACCAATAACTTGCCTTCCGATGTTGTGCAAACTATACACTGGAAATGATGCCAACAGAGGTTATCGTCATTTAAAAGAAAACTCAATCATGGAAATAGAACAAAAGGGCACCAAACAAAGTGATATGGACAAAGGATCATTTGTTGTTAAATAAATTCATAATGGAGAACTGTAAAAAGGGGAAGAATCTAAGTATGGCATGGATAGACTACATGAAAAGATTTGACAGTATTCCACATTCATGGATAAAAGAGTGCTTAAAATGTATAAGATACACCTTACACTGATTGATTACATTACAGCGACCATGAAACAGTGGCAAACTACTTTCTAGTTAAGCCATGATAAAGGACAAATTATTATTCCAGGGATAAATATTCAAAGGGGGATATTCCAGAGTGACTCTTTGTCACCGCTGTTATTTTGTCTTGTTCTTAACTCATTAGGTTGCCTATTCAACAGATTAGGTCATGGCTACAATTTGGCTCCCAGAAACAACAAAGTGTAAAGCTTTTCATTGTCTTTTTGTGGATGATTTAAAGCTGTACAGTTCATCAGATGAAGAACTGAAAGCACAACTGCAAGTCGTCAAAACTTTTTCAGATTATATAAGAATGTCATTTGATCTTGATAAATGTGCAAAAGCAACCTTTAAAGCAGGAAAGCTGCAGCACCAAGAAAACATCAGCTTATGATAGGAATGTGATATAAAAGAACTTGGGCAAGAAGGAGTGTATAAATATTTGGGAATTGATGAAGGACTGACAATAAAACATAACAAATGTGAATAAAACTTAGTAAGGAATGCTTTGAATGACTAAAAATAATACTGACAACAGGCCTGACACCTTCAAAGTCCAAGATATAAACCAATTTGTCCTTCCTGTTCTAACTTACAGTTTTGTGGTGACTGACTGGCTCCAAAAGATATTGTATCAGTTGGTTAGGAAAACAAGAAAAATGTTTCACATTTATCAAATGATTTATAAAAATCAGTGTATATTAAGACTATATATAAATATATATATATATATATATATATATATATATATATATATATATATACATATATATGGATCTAGGAGTATTGAACGAAATTTCAATAGTCTGAATCCAAAAAAACCGAACGCACTTTAACGAAAGCGCTTTCACCGAAAAAGCGCTTTCGTTAAAGTGTGTTAGGAAAAAAAACACTAAATCTTCTTTTATGCAGGGGGGGCAAGGCCCACTGCACCCTCTGTGTGGGAGGCTGTGCCCCCCACCCCCCTACTTTTATATTCTCAATCTGAGGTCGCACTACAGTGGGGAAAAGGGAAATTTCCCTTAACCGCACTGTAGTGCAACTGGAACAATGAGCATACTTATCCAAAGGTGCTGCTTCAGTGAACAGCACTTTCATTTAAGTATGTTCGGTGATCTCTGCTTCAACAGAAAGTGCTGTCAGGGATCTGTATGGATCCCATATACATATATATATATATATATATATATATATATATATATATATATATATATGGGTCGAGGACACATGCTCGACTAGCATATGTCTGAATTACAAAACATCGAACACACATACATGAAAGCACTTAACATCGAAAAGAGCTTCCACATATGTGTAGTTAAAAAAAAAAATCTATGTTTTGGCACCTGCACCCCCCACACACCCCCCCTACTTTATTATTCTCACTCCGAGATTGCACTACAGTAGGGAAAAGGGAATTTTCCCTTACCCGTACTACAGTCCGATCTAGGAAACAAGCACACATGCACGGAAGTGCTTGTCGATGTTAAGTGCTTTTGTGTATGTGTGTTCGATGTTTTGTGATTTGGACATATGCTAGTCAAGCATGTGTCCGGATCCCATATATATATATATATATATATATATATATATATATATATATATATATATATATATATATATATATATATATATATATATATATATATATTCCATTCTGAAGGAGGTATGGGCCTCCTCAAAACTGTTTCATAGGTTCATAGGTTTTTACTAGGCTAACAACCACAAGGGCTTTTTTAAGCCTAGCCATGCATCCCAAATCTCTTAAAAGTTCTGATACCCTCGATAAGTGTAAGCAGGGGTTTGGGAGATGAAATATTTACACCCAGGCACTTGAGAGAAGAAACATTTACAGGCTGCGTGTGTCCATTATAGACATAGGTGCCAAATCAGGGATGAATTTCCTGTTCCACATCCAACTATCTAAACTGCACTTAAATTGGGTTAGGGAGGAACTCTGTTTCGCATGGATGGGAAGCCTGTTCCATAAACGGGGTAGTCTCTGTGATACATACCTGTCTCTCCAGCAGGTTTTATTTATATCATAGGCAAGGCTTAAGTCTTTAGAACTGGTAATTCTGGTGCTGATTGTTTTGTGGTTATGCAGAAGGTCCATCAGAGTGGGGTCTAGCAATGCCCTGTATGTCAGGCATAGATCTTGTCTTAAGGGTCTGTAGGAGACAGAATACAGTGATACAGCCTTGAGGTGGTCTGCACAGGACAATTTATGTATGCCCTGTATTCTTTTAGTGGTGTTCCAATTGTTGGATACTCCTGGTTAGGTACATACCAAGGGGGCATTGTACTGAATGATAGGTCTGATGAATGCCAAATACAGTGGGACAGTGACTTCCTTGGATATAGATGCCATACATTTATTTATAAGTTGGCAGCATACAATGATTTCCTGACTACTGTAGACACATGATGGTCAAAGGCTAGATTACTGTCTATATGTGTTCCGAAGTCCCTGACTACTGGGTCAACTTTAAGGGTGTGTTGCCAATATGATAGTTATGTGTTGCTAATATGATAGTTACCAGGGATGGATGACTTTCCAAAGGATACTATTATGCATTTCTTGGCATTTAGTTTTAGTCCATGGTGCTGACATGAGGTATTTGTCTGTGTCAGCCCCTCTTGGAGAAAATTTGTGTCAGTGTGGGATTCAATGACAGCTCCTAATTTGCAATCATCTGCAAATTAAGTCAGTCAGAGATCATTGACATTGGCCTTGACTTTAAACAGGTAAATTCCAAGAAGGAGCGGTACAAGGGACTGATTATTGAGGTACTCCACTTGTGACTGGCCTCTCTGTAGAGGTGGACTCCCAAATTCTAATTTCCTGAGCCATTTGGCTATCCACCGGATGACATACAAGTTTGTACCTAACCTCTTGTGTTTGTCAACAATGCCCAAATGGGTTATTGTGCCAAATTCCTTGGCCAGGTCAAGGTAGGCAGTGTGAACCATTTTTCCCTCATCCATTGCTTTGGTTACCTTCTCAATGAAACCCACCAGGTTGAGTAGGCATGATCTACCCTTTACGAAACCAAACTGGGTTGGGTCCAGTGTCTGCAGGTTTGCTATATCTCTGTTTATCACTTTCATGATAATTCTTTCAATGGCTTTACATATAAGACTAGTGAGGCTTATGGGTCTGTAGTTTCCAGGGTCTGTAGATAACTCACTTTTGTGCAGAGGGATGACTGTTGCTGTTCTTCATTAATGTGGTATGAAGCCTGTTTCAAGGCTACAGTCAAATAGTAATTCCTGAGGCCCTGATAGGTCATGTTTCATGCAATTTAGAAAGCATCCTAGGATATTGTCTGGGCCAATTGATGCAGTGTTCTTGGTCTTAGAGAAAGCATTAAGGACCTGTTCTCTAGTGATATCAGGGGGAGTTATATTTGATAGTATTTCCTGAGGGAAGGTTGAAGGAGAGACAGTGGTAAAGTTGGAGATTAATGTATCAGATAGAAGGTTTAATATATCTTCTGGCTCAGTATAGGTGGCTCCATTTTCAATGAGCTCTGCATACAATTGTGTATTGCCTTTGAGGTTGCCGACATACCTAAAGAATGCTTTGTTGCTGCCTGTGGCCTGGGAAGCCAAATTTACCTCAAATTTGGCTTTTTTAGACTTTATTTGTCCTCTGAGTTGTTTGTTTAGTTTGATGAGAGTCCTTTTATCCTACTGGGTGCTGCACCTCCTAATTTTTGCCAAAATATTTTTTCCTTTTGTTATACATCCTATTGATTTTGTGATTCCACCAGGGTGGCTGTTTTTTTGAGTTAGTTCTGTACTTCTTCCTGGTGGGTGTAGCTGTCTCTATGCAGCTGTTAACATGCTTGCACAGGGTTTCTGTGAACAGTTCTGCATAGGTAGTAGTGTTCTCAGGTTTATGGGGGCTGGAAATCTTGCCAGGTTATCAATTAATAGCAGGAGGTTAGCCTTAGAGTAGTTCCTGAATATTCCAGGTTTAGATGGGGGTCCAGGTTTTATTTTTACTTCAAAGGAGACTATTTTGTGGTCTTACCTTACCAGAGAAGACATTACAGTGGTGGGGGGGGGGGGTGCAGCAGTCTCCCATATTAGTGAGGACCAGATCCAGTATGGTTGCTCCTCTGGTTGGTGTATTGACTATCTGGTCCAGGGAGTTTGTGTTTACAAAATCCAAGAATCTTTGTGCCTGTATGTTTGGGTAATTAAAATCACCTATGAATAAGGTATTAGGTTGGATGGGTAGTGTTTCTAATAAGTTTAAATACATGGTATGGGTTTCCTGGGTCATAGAGGGGGACCTATAGCTTGCAAGGAAGTGGCACTGGATTTTACCAATGGTGATTTGAACAAGGAGCAGCTCAAGTGCATTGTCCTATTTGACCAGCCTTCAATTATTTTTATTTTTGATGGTCTAAATGTGTGGAAGGCATTATAACCTCACACTGCTGGTGTTCTGTCTGTGGCTTTAAACCATGTCTCAGTGACCACACATATGTCAGCATTCTCTAGCTCTGCAACCGTAGGACTGCATACATATCTGCTGACTTCATAAGATCCAAACATAGTGAAAGTTTTAAAAAATGAGGAGAATACATCTAAAATGACTTCCCTGATTAATTTAGAACAAGTATTTCAGTGTCAAGCAGAAATGGAAATCAAACCAGAAGTAGATAAATATCAGGTATCAACCGAAAGTGCCAAAAACAAAAGAAAGAATATAAAATGCAGAATCAGATTAGAAGGCAAGAAATGTGGAAAATGTATAAATAAAGTTGCAGGTACAGAAAACTCTTGGAACAACCTCTTGTTGATCAGGATTGAATGCAGGAATGGTTAAGGAGAGGTGAATTTAAACCAAAAGACGAAAGGTTAATACTGGCAGCCCAAGATAGTTGACTATGTACATGATAGTTTACAAAGTCCATTGAACATGCAGGAGAAACAGACAAATGCTGGTTTTGTAAAACTAAACTGGAAACAGTCGCATATCTTGTTGCTGGCTGTGATACACTAATGGCAGAAGGACTGTACACTGAAAGGCATAATGATGTGGCAAGACTGTTGCACTGGGGATTGTGCAAACATTATAATATTGCAGTAGCTGAAAAACATTGGAAGCATGAGCCACAAAGTATTATAGAACTGATGACATTTATATCACATGGGATCACCCATTACCAATAGTTCAAAAAATAGATGCAAGAAAACTAGATATAGTAGTCTATGAAAGAAGGCAAAAGTAGCATTGATCATTGAAAATGCTACACCCAGAGACTACAGAGAAAAAGTAATATAATGCCAGGATTTGCAGGCAGAAATGAGGCAATGTGGAATAAGGATGCCCAAACAGTTCCAATAGTAGTAGGAGCAACAGGTCTTATTAAAAAGAATTTACAGTTTTACTTAGATATGTTACTGATACATGTAACTCCATACGAATTGCAGAAGGAGTCAGTACTGAGCATATTACGGGTGCAGTGAAGAGCAATTCTGGCTTACATCAAAGATTGAAACAATACTAATTTCATGAACTTTAATCATACTTTGACTTAGGAATGAGCTCCATTCCTGTCACAGTATTAGAAATCCAAAAGAGTTGGAGAAATTAAAAAAAAAGAGGAGAGTTTCCAGGAAGTGCAGTTTCTTGTTAAGCCTTCTAGCACTGAGCAGTAGTACCTTCAGCTTGGCATTAGAAAAGTTTGTTATGGTGGTTGGTCTGTTGGTTTTGCACTGCCTGAAAAAGGCACTGTGGGATGTGGCTAATGCCTTTAACAGTATTCGAAAACCTAGTGGTGACAGGTGCAGACAAGTTTTGGCAAAGCTGCATGGTCTATTGCTCATGTGATCCTAGGCCGAATAATGCTGCATCCCCTTGGAATGACACCAGTAACTAAGCCAGTTATTGAAGTCAATCATTTTCTGTTTGTATTGTGATATAATTCTTGGTAAAGATAAGCTGGTAAAGATAAGGCCTTGAGCAGCATTCTAACTACTTCAAGGATGATGCTACAGTACCAACCAAAGACAATTGATGTTAATAATTGCCTTAGCTGTTGTTATTACTCCAAGGAGGTACAACATTTGTCTGCCTGGAATTATATGATAGACAGATTACACTGCTTTGCCAAGGATAGTCCCCCCCCAGGTTTTTGAATATTGGCTAAAACCTTGTCCACCACCACAATGCCTCCTTAAGGGAGCTCCAACCTGATAAACCTACCAGCATAGATACAATGACTTAGAATAACCTAAAGGTGCTACTGCTCAGTGTCAGGGGTGTAAACAGGAACTCCACTCTCTACAAGCACTCCTGATCCTGGAGAATACAAACAACTGTATAGTTACAAGACATGGCTTAAAGCTGTAGAGAGCATCCCAGCAGTGCAAGGCTATAATATCATCTACACATTTAGACCAACTACTGCATAGACAGAGTCTAAAGGTAGAGGGATCTCAGTTTACATCAAACATAAATGCACCTCAAGGCTAATCAAACAGTATGACACACTTGAGCTTCTCATCTTTCAGCTTGCCAAAAGCAATTTCTCGTGCTACTTCCTTGCAAGCTATAGGTCCTCCTCCTTGACCCAGCAAGCCCATATCACTTACTTTAATGGACTGGAGAAACTACCCATTCAACCCAACACAGTTGTCATGGGTAACATTAACTACCCCAATATTAACTGAGAGTCATACACAACCTCAAACATGCAGGCTCAGAGAATACTGGACTTGTAAGCATGAACATCCTAGAACAGCTAGTCTGCATGTCCACTAGGGGCACAGGTATCCTTGACCTGGTTCTTACAAACACAGAGAATTAATGCACTCCCTCTAGAGTAAAATCAACATTGGCCAGTTCAGACTACTAAGCTGTCTCCATTAAAATAAATATTAAGCTTGGGACCTCAGTTATTTCTGAAACACTTAAAAAATATTTCAAGGTTAACTACTTCCTAATAAATTACAGTCTAGCAAATTTCCAAGAACCCCACACCCTGAGAACACACTTACCTCTGCAGAATTGTTACAGAAACCTTGAACAATCCCCCCCTGCACCACTTTAGTAATGGTTGCTAACCCTAACCCTAATGCTGCCCCTACACAAGACACACCTGGTCTCACAACCATTCATAAACATACACAAAAGGTGCTATATCTATCCCCTAAGCTAATCCTGACCCTAACCCTAAAATACACAAAGTCGTACACAAACATACAACACTTATCCTTTAATCATCCTCAACCCTAACCCTAACTCACATACATACACCCAAATACTCTCACCCCTCCAATCCCACTTACCTGCCTTGACCCCTGACATTACACACCATTTCCAACATTTGGCTATGATAACCCCACACCCCCTGCATTTTTCAAAGAAACGGCATTCGAAAAAAAAAAAAAAAGTACATATATATATATATATATATATATATATATATATATATATATATATATGGATCTAGGACATTTGATCAAAAGATCAAATGTCCAAATCCATTTAGGGTGAACATACTTACACAAAAGTGCTTTTCACCAAAGAAGCACTTTTGCATAAGTATGCCTGTTGCTGAGGCTGTACTACGGTGCAGATAAGGGAAAATTCCCTTTTCCCCACTGTAGTGTGGTCTCGGAGGGAGAATATTAAAGTAGATGGGATGTGGGGGGCACAGAGGGGCAAACCCCCCCTGCAGAAACGTAAATGTAGTGTTTTTTTTTAATTAACACGCTTTAACGAAAGTGCTTTTTCGATGAAAGCGCTTTCGTTAAAGTGTGATCAGTGGTTATGGATTCGAACGTTTGATCTTTCGATCAAACGTCCTAGATCCATATATATATATATATATATATATATATATATATATATATATATATATATATATATATATATATATATATTTTATATGTGTGTGTCTGTGTGTATGTGTATATACATTCTTTCTTTTTACACTAGCATAATTGGCAGAAGGTAGTGACATGGATGATAGAAATACCAAAGGAGGCACTGTTTCTCTTTAAATGTTTGCTGAAACAAATGCTGCTTAGCCTATGGGATTTTATCTGGGCTATAGACTTTACCCTATCCACAACCAGCATTAAATGTTTGTATGTCTAATATCACATGAAAA
The DNA here is from genome assembly GCF_019279795.1 of Protopterus annectens. Classification (NCBI taxonomy): domain Eukaryota; kingdom Metazoa; phylum Chordata; order Ceratodontiformes; family Protopteridae; genus Protopterus; species Protopterus annectens. The sequence continues at coordinate 751,519,285 of NC_056729.1, forward strand.
TGCACAGGTTCGAGTCACAAAAAGTCATATACCTCGCAAAGCTAAAAACCCTGCAAGGCTTGAACTTTCTCTAGAGATGCTCCTCCCTGCTGTTAGAAGATGTCCTCAGCTTGTACTAAAGCACTGAATTTACCTATCGGGAAGATTCCCCACAATCCTAGACTTGTTGACGGTTCTAATCTTACCAAGGCCAACCTATACTGTCTTTTGGGTGATGTGTTTCCCTCCCAAGCCAAATAGGTCAATACAAGTGGTGCCTGCATGTGTGTCTCTCAGTACTACTGGAAAATGGAATGGCAAACCATGACCCACCTAACAAGATGAAACATTGCTGAAGTCCAGTAAACGAGGGTCAGATTAACCACTGGGATGCAATGGCTTTGTGGCTACTTCCTTAAACCCTGGAGCAGAAATCCCTGACCCCAACAAACCATTGGGAAAGCCAGGTGAAACTTGTATCTAACCCTAGTTCTGAAATGCCTTTAGAAAACATAGGGAATATACAGTACATTAAGACTCATCCTGTACATTATCTCAACTAGCATTATTACCCTGGGATTTGAGCCCTGCCATGATTTGCACCTTGCTTCTTTGGACCAAGTTGTAAAAAGAATGCACAGCGCTCCTTCGCACCCCAGGAACTATGAAATAAATGTCCAAAATGCCAAATAAAGAAAGTAAAAGATTTAATGAATTTAAGCTTCTCACAAGCTTTTCGACGGTTGCGATGTACCAACTTCCTCAGAAAACTCCAAGAAGGAAACGGAATAGGTTGTCAGCTACAACTATGGCCTTAGTGACCTCTCCACTCAATGACTGTAGGAGAGGGACCCCCCTTAAATGTTTAGACCATTCAGTTGTACATACATGACACGATTAAGTACAATGATCATAACCCAGTTATCTGGGCACTAACACAAAATGCGCCCAAATTAACGTATATTGGAGTGCAGATGTTAAACTGCTGACCAGTTGTGAGGAAAGAAGAATGACCAATTTCCCAAACTTAAGACACCAGAATACTATGTCACTACCCTAAAGCAGTTGTCACGTAACACAAAGACAGCAAACAGCTGTACAGTATACATAGGTAAATCAGATCTACAACTGACCTAGAAATACACACACACACACACACACACACACACACACACACACACACACACACACACACACACACACACACACACACACACACACACACACACACACACACACACACACACACACAGAGGGAAAGCAGTAGGCTCAGATAAGGACATAGCAGATAAGATCAAGATGTTGAGTGACTTAGTGAAGAAATGGCTCTCATGGTACTCATAGCAGTACAGAGAAAAAAGGAGTATCCTAGATGACTGGAAAATGATTGTTCAGGGGCCAGTGTACAAAAACTAAGGGAACATTCACAATTGTAGGCAGTATAAAGGTAACAACTCCTGTCATATTACTTGAAAGTACCGGAGATGATGATTAATAAACAAGCAGAAAGTAAGGTGGAAGATAAGCAGTTTGGATTTAGATCAGGATGCAGCACGAATGACCCGATGTTTCCTGCAAGACAAATAGTTGAAAAGAAAATAGAGATGCAGAAAGAGTCTAAATGGGCACTCCTAGAATTGGAAAAAAGCATATGACAAGATCCCAACAGGGAGATTTGGGCAGCTTTACAAAGGTTCCAAGTGCTGAAAACATTAGTAAAATTAGTGCAGACGATGTACAAGGAAACAATGACACAAGTACAGTATTCGGACTCACAGACTGAATTCTCAGTGGGAGTGGGTGTGCATCAGGGTTCATCTCTGAGTCCACTGCTGTTAATACTGGTTATGCACTACATTAGCAAACAGTCAGAGGGGACAGATTAACAAATCTGTTGGATGCAGATCATGTGGCATTACAAGCAGACTTTGAACAAGAACATTAGCAAATGACAGGCAAAACTGAGGGTACGTGGGATGAAACTGAATATAGAGAAGATTGTTGTCATGGCAGAAAATGGAGGAAACTAGCAGAAGTTGAAAACTGAGATAGAAGGACAAACCGTGGAATAGGTGAACAGCTTCAAATATCTAAGAGGTTTGATTTGAGAAGGGAAGTCTGAATGAGGATGTCAAATCTAAAATCAGAGAGACTGCAGCCAGCTGGTACAGAGAGTCAAGGACATTGTGTGACCCAGAAGTATGTCAAAGAAGTTGAAATGTAAGGCTCACAAAACTGTAATAAAACCAATGCTACTTAAAAGCCAGGGCAGTAAAGGCAGAACAGTTGAAGAAGCTCTAGGTGATGAAATGCCTGAGAGGTGGTAGGATGTATACTGTAGGACAGATAAGGAAAATATAAACATTAGAACAAAAGCCAAACATGCTCCAACTGCAGAAAAGGTCAAGGTAAACAGATTATGGTGGCTAAGACATATGTGCGGGAAATCAGTGGACAATCTGGTAAAGAAGATTTGGGAGAGATAAGATGAAGGCAAGAGGAAACAAGGCATCCAGTAAAGAGCTAGATGGATAGCATGACAGACAACCTGTAAAAGTCAGGCATTACCATCAAAGAAGGTAGGAGAGTGGCAATTAGTCTAGAAAGGTGGTGACAGCTGATGAAACATCCTGACCCCATGTACAAAATGGAACAAAAGGGGTTGATGTTGATGGAGCAGCATGCTGTGTAGGTCAATTATATACTCTGTATGATGACCTGACTCCACCTGTGTCTTGAGCCTCTGTCTCCCCTCCCCTGGTAAAGCATTATTTTATTTAATTTATATATTTATTTATTTATTTAACTTTATTATATCACATTGTTTGTTCTAACATGAGAGGGGCGATCCCTACTCTTAGTCATCAAAGACAAATATGACCCATAGCAATGATGGACAAGCCTGGGAATTTTGAAGAAGAGCCAAGCCAGAGCAAAGCCAAAGGACTGGCTTGGCTCTTAGAACCCTCAACAGCTGAACCACAGCAAACAAACAGAGCCGTAGCTAGGTTATAAATACCTAAGTTTAAGAATCCAGAGGAGATTATTAAAGCAAAAAAAAGCTAAAGTTACAGCCAAACCAAACACACACTGTCACTGACAGCTAAAAATGAGGAAAAAGTTAAAATAAGCGGAATACACCACTTGGTATGCAGACATAGGAAAGTTACACTGGCTAGTGGAAAAAAATGCATGTTTCCCTTCTGATTGAATAATGATTTAATGCAACAATAGTTTAACCACACTTTGCAAGAAATGGACAAACAGCCCTAAGATAAAAACTAGGCGCACAGCCAAACTAGGACAACAAAAGCCCTATGAAATGTTGGGCTTTGTTATCTTAATCTAAGAACTCATGTTTCAATTCCCTTAAAGCAGTCAACAGCAATTAAAAAAACAGTATTCTTAATAGCCTATTTGGTTACAAAATGCACACAGTGCCCCAGTGCATTGTTGCGTTTTATGAGAAAGTACACCATCTTTGACTGAAGTTGCTACAAAATATAACATTAATAGCAAACTTTACTCTTTGATAGCTACTGCCTTTCCAACAAACCATATCAAGCATATCTGCTTCTTGCTGTCATGTACTACTGCATGAAATGATAGCCCCTTTCAGGAAACTAATTTCTCAGTTTGAAAAGAATGAAAAATGTAAGAAGTACAGTAACATGTTACTATTTCATCTCGTGTTTGGTAACCACATACACTTCCCACAAGTCTTAACACTTATTTGCCAACAGTAATCATGTGATGACGTTATGCTGTCATGTATAAGATGCTTCCACACCCTTTCCTCATAAAGGTAACCTCTTTCTGAGTACATCTTGGATGCTTCATGGTGAGGAAATTGAAAGAAAGGACTACTACAGTAATATAGTAATTTCAGCATGTTGATATTGACAAACATACTCAGCCAGAAATATACACTAAGCACCTCTTAGAGATTTACTGCATTAAACCAGGGACAGTTAAGAGACAGGGGTTTTCCTCAATAAATGCAAAGAAACACAAAAGAATCCTGCCCATGTCTCCTTAGCATCAGTAAGTACTTTCCATACACTCTTGATCTCTCTCTCTCGCCATTCTTAGGGATTCTAACGATGGGACAGTTATTACTTCAGTTTATAGAAAGTTTGAGGAAGGCAGTATATATTTGCATGGATCAAGCTGCCACCCTTATCATCTTGTTACTACATTACCATAAGGGGAATTGTTAACACTTAGTAAGCTATGTAATCAGGATGTAGATTATTTTTTTAATGAAGCACATAAAACCGTAGATATGTTTATAAGTAGGGATTATGTTAGGGAGAATGTTTTAAATTAATTGCCCAGAGTTGTTGCTGCTAGAATTAATGATGTGACTGGGGTTTGAGAGAGAAATAAGGATGGACCTCAGACAACTAATGTTGAATATTGTAGGGGTAATAATAGGAATATGTATTATTATGATGAAAATAAGCCTATAGAAATAATAGGGATATCCATTTTGTAAATATATATAATGTTTTGAGTGAACAGATAGTTGAACTTCGAAAATACTATTGGCCACTTTTATTGAAATATAAAAATTTAGTTATAATTAAACCTCATATGCATATCTCTTTTAAGAAGGGTGATAGTTTGTCAGATTTTTTAGTTCATACAAAATTTGTTTTTCCAACTATAAATATCCAAATGCAAGTTAAAGTTAAGTATGGCAGGTATAATTGTGGGAAATGCTCAGTATGCAATTAAGTGGTAAATAATTTTTCTAAAATGAATGGGATCAATTTTAGTCCTTGGCAATATTTTAGTTGTAATACTCAAGGAATTATCTATGCCTTATGTTGCCCTTGCGATCTGTTTTATATTGGAGAAAGCCAGATGGCTGTTAAAATTAGGCTGCAAGAAAATTTGGAAAACCCTCTAGGCCTACATTTTAACCAGTTTTATGGGAAGTAATACCGCAGCACTTAGAGGTTGTATTTTGAAGTATGTATATAAGAGAAATGGTAACTGTTAAGGAAAAGTTATTATTTAAAGACAATATGTATATTTTGAAGTTTAATGCCCCGGCTCCAAAAGGTTTAAACAATGAGTGTAACTGGAAGTACTTAATTAAAGTATTATTTTTTTATTTAAGATATTATTTAATGAGTTGTTTGTTGAAGTGAATTATACTCCTTGAAGGCTACTTTAGCCGTGACGCTAGAGATATTAAAGTGCTTTTTACCTGCATTTCTTCTGAGGCTGTGGAATTTGGTATTTTGTGCCTTCTGTAGTGCAGTAAATCCTGAATTCAGCTTTCATATTCTTCAGAATGAAAACTAATGCAAAACATGTTATTCTAACTACTTATAATATACCACAACAGAAAACGGCAGTGAAACCAAAGTACACAAGAACACCACAGTGCCTGTTCATCCAACACACTACAGCCATACCTCTAAACTGTCCAGGTTTTGTTTCATATTTTAAGTCTCTTTCTATAAGATCTGATTTTTTGGTAAATCAATGAGGAATCCAGTCACTAAATAAAGATATGCGTAGTTGTGTCATTTAGTTTCATTGTTTCTTACTAGCATATTGATGCTGAAGAATCTTTATAAGCCTAGCCATGCATTCCCACGGAGTTTCTTTAGCCCTTGTAATTTAAATATGACTAACTCTTAGTAAACAGAACATTTGCACAATATCTATTTCCATAAGGAGTAAGAGTGCTACACTGTGGATGAATTTGTTATTTCTCAATTTCCCATCCATTCTTCTTGATTGCTTTTTTGCTTTTGAATATATTCTGATTCTATATGTTTTCTGATAAGTCCCCTGGCAGTGGGATGAAAGCGTTCAATTTTATTGTTGTACAATAACTTTTGTCTCCAGCTTTACCTTCATTGTGTAAGTGCTTCATTTGGATGTGGATTTCATTTTGTTAGCACTTTCCACACCTGTGTTTGGTTCCAGCTTTTGAATATAGTAGGAGAAGTGAAACCCAAGTAATATGGCAAAGAGGCAATCACAGCACAGCAACAGATCCAGTATTAGGAAGTATATTAAATAATACTGGCTCTGTTGCTGTGCTGTGGTTGCCTCTTTGCCATATTATTGGGTTTCTTCATTATTGCATTCGTAAGCCAAGAGGTATTTGCTCTGCTGGGTGCGTTAATATATTCTGACATAGTAAGAGAAGTGTCTATTTTTTTTTTTTTTTGTGGAGATGAAGACAATTCTAAAGAAGTGGAATTCTCAGTGATACATATTTTCCCATCAAAGATATTCAATTTGAGCAGCTGTTTATACTACCATTGAACTTGTGGAAGTGCAGTAGGTCTGAGAGGCTAGGATCTGCTGAGGTTCTGTATATGACACAGAGGTCACCCCTTAGTATCTTGTATTGTACCAAGAAAAGAAACAAGACTTTGAGATGATCAGTTTAGTTCAGGCAATATTAACGTGTAACTGCAAAATGACAGCATTTCTTAGTGAGAAAACACTATGGGCATTCATGTTGTTTCAAATCTTTGGAGAGGTACATGGCAGAAAGGGGCATTATACTCACTGACTGGCCAAATAAATGCCAAATACAGTGGCATAATCACATCTCTGGATCTGGATGCCATAACCTTACTATTAAACTGCAGAATGAAAAAGGTATTTCTTACAATAGTGGATATATATAGTGATTAAAGGACAGTTTCCTGTCTAGATAGGTTCCTAGGGCCATAACTTCTGGATTGATTTTCAGGGGTGTGTTGCCAATGCAGTACTTACAGAGGATGATCCGCTTGTAAAGAATACTATTATCCATTTTTTGGCTTTCAGTTTTAGTCTGTGGTTTTGACACCGACTATTTGTATGGGAAAGGCCCTGCTGGAGGATCTTGGTGTCTTCTAGGCAGTTAATGGCATCTACTTTACAGTCATCAGAGGTAAATGACAAAGAGGGAGAGTTTATTAACATTGCATGAGTGTAGAATGGTGTGGAACACCTTACTGAGATCTAGATATGCAGTGTGTACTGATTTTCCCTCATTCATTGCTTTGGTAACCTAGGTAGTATTTGCCCTTGACAAAACTGACTTGGCTTGGGTCAAGGGCTTATCGGTTGCCAATGTTATTGTTTATTAATTCCATAATGATCCTTTCCATAGCCTTACAGCTGAGGTTCATCAGACATATGAGTCTATAACTACCTGGGTCAGATGGCGGCCCATCCTTGAGCAGGGAGTTTGCTGCTGTCCTTCATTCATCTAGCAGATAGCCTGTTTGGAGGCTGATATTGAATAATCAAATAATCTCTGTAAGGTGTTTTGACAGATCCTGTTTCAGGCTAACCAGTAGATATCCTGGTATGTTATCCAGCCTTATAGAAGCAGTGTTCTTGGCCTTGGAGAGTGCCTTGAGGACTTGCTCTAGGGACCTTTGGAGAAGCATGGATACAGATATGTGATCTAGGAATATTGGGGGGAGAGGTTGAAGCTTGAGCTAAATGTATCCACTAATAGACTGGCTATGTTCCCTGGGTCTTAGTAGGTGACATCGTTTGTTGCTAACTGTGCAGTGCAGGAAATTGTTTTTAAGGTTTCTAACATAGTCAAAGTAGGATCTGTGATTGTCTTTAACTCAAGTGGTATATTTGTAACTTCATATCTGGCTTTGGTTGATTTGATCAGGAACTGGAGTTCCCTATTAAATTTAGCAAAATCATTTTTGCCCTGCAGGGAGTTACATTTTTTATGTGCAATGATTTTTTTTTTCTCATGTTGTAGAACCTGTTTATATTTGGGTTCCATTATAAGGGTTTATTTTTAAATTTTGCATTGCATTTACTTTGGTGAAGGACCTGTGCTTCTATGCAGCTATTTGCATGAGCATAGACTTTTGGATTCAGCATACACAATGTCGCCATCAACTTGTTAGGGGATGTTGAATATAACCAGGTCTTCATTCAGTTAAAGTAGATTAGCCTTGGCAAAATACCTGAATACTGAGTTAGAATGTGACTGATTTGTAGTTAGAATTGGCTAGGAAGTGAGTTATAATTGGTATGGAATAGCTCTGTCCCATATTAATAAGGATCAATTCCAGTATTTTGTTACCCCTAGTTCAGTTGCTGATGAAAAGGTCAAGAGAGTTTGTATTAATGATGTCTATAAATCTCTGGACATACATGCTAGGGGATGTATTAACCTTCCAGTCTATGGGAGGTAGCTAAGGTCCCCAAGTTAAAGGATGTTTGGCTTGTTGGCTGGATACATATTGACTCCATACTCATCAGGTAGGAAGTATGGACTTAAGGAAGTCCTGTATCTGTCTATGATTTTTTTTTTATTGGTAATATGGATGTGGAGGAGTCCCAGGTCATGAGCTTGACTATTGAGCCTAGATGTGCCACATTCTTTAACAAATGTAGAAATGTTCCCACCTTTTGTGTCCTTATCTAGTGTGGTAGACTTGACTGTGTGGTAAGCACTGAAGCCTTACACTGATGGGATACTCTCCATGAACTTGAACAAGGTTTATGTGATAATGCATATATTGATGCATTCCAGGGTAGGGAGTGTGTCTGTAGGGAGTGGAGTTTTTTTTTATCCATCCTAGCATTAAGCAGCAGAACCTTTATATCATCCAGATTCTGTTTTATTATGTTGCATGGTTTTGGAGACTGACATTGCCTAAAATGACACTATGGGGTGGGCGAGGTTTGGGCCAAATATAAAAGTCTTTAGTAGAGAGGTACATGTCATCCATGGTGAAGCTGTATGAACTGTCAACCTTCTTTTCCCAGGCTGATATATAGTGGACCCCCTTTGAATGACACCAGAAGCTAAGCCAATTGATTAAATCCGTAATTTTTTTTTCTTTTTTTTTGCGTTGTGGTATCATTGTTAGTGATGGTAAAATGCTGCTTAAGGCAATGTTCATATCTGCTTCTGATACATAGTTTGAGAGCTCCATCACATCCCCCTTCATATAGTCCAGTGAGGTACATCTCAAATCATTTGACCCCACATGTACTATAACTGTGCCATACATGAACTTCTGGTTCAAGACCTGACAGCATGTGTGCTACATTAAATTCTGGATCCTGACAGGTCATTAACCATAACCCTCTCCTTGCACAGCCTGGTGAGTGGTACGTCAGTGTATTTCACAATGCAGTCACCTATGACTAAGATATTGGATGGTGCTGAGGTTTGCTTTGTGGGCTTTTGAGTTGAGACACTGCATCTTAGATGTTTCATGATAGCAGCTGCCTGAGTGAAGTGTTTGCAACATTGCTGATGGTACTTGTTTCTTGGGATACATTTAGGAGGTGGTTTTGTCAGGTTACTTTTAACAGCTCCTGAATAAGTAGGTATATGTGTTTGGTCTTCTTTAAATGAGACAGGAATACTGTGGCATTATCTGTTACTGACAACCTCATTGCTGAATGAGGGGGTCTTATGTGAGAGGTTTGCCTTCCGAATCATTATATAACTGCATCCCTCACACACTGTGCCTGCACATTTAAGTACTAAGTGGCTACTAGTAAACATGAGACAGTTGGTACTTTGTCTCAGGATGCCCATTCAACAAATCTGGCTACAGATAGAAAGAGGGAGAGACGGAGAGAGAGAGATGGAAATTGTATGTCCATGGTTCAGATGCTTAATGTTGTGGGCTGCAGTGGGAGTGGTCTCAATGGGATTTAGCGCAGGGTTACTAAAGTGATATCGGAATAAAAATGACATACTTAGTCTGCTCACTGGACAATAGCAAACAGCTCAATTAAAGCATGAACAAACGATCAGTCACCTAGAAATGGCTTAGTTTTTCGTCTATACTCACTAAAGTTTAAAACAAAGTAATTCTGACACAGATCACAATAAATGCATATGTAGTGGAAGTGGGAAACTAAATGGCTTCTAAGGAAGTTAATGTATTGGATGGGTTTATATACTAGAACACTTGAATTTGCAGATTTTAAAAAGTGTCAAACTTTATATGCTTCAGAAAATGCAAGCTAATACAAAACCTGTTATTCCAGCCACTCTCAAGTACAGTATGTACAAATATGTCCTCTATATAAGCCTTTGCCCCCTTCCCAATTATTTTTTACTGTGTCATGATTTCCTGGGATTAGAGGATAAGAGGTATAGTCAAAGCACAAAGCTCTGCTTGCTATAACCTCAACACTTTGAATCAAGCTAAAATAGCAATACACTCGCTGCCTTTACAAACACAAGCATTAAATAGCCCTAGTAAGCACATATCTAACTTTTGTCCATTCATACAAAATAAAAATAAAAATAAAGTGCCTACACTATAAAAAACTTACCTAGTCCTGTTGTCAATCGCCAGACTACTACTCTAAAAAAGCAACAAACACATTCCATGAGATAAAATGTAGCATATAGGTTCATAGGTTGGTACTGGGCTATCTGCCCGAAGGCATTTATAAGCCTAGCCAGAATGTGTTGGCTTTCACCACCCCCTTAGATTAGTTCCCTGTGCCTCTGTCCATCAAAGCCACTGAAGTGATCCGCGGGGTAAACTTTCTGTTTCCCATCCACTCGTCAAGGTTTCTTTTGAAGAATGTTAGCGAGGAGCTCTGCCTAATGTAGATTGGGATCTTGTTCCAAAGCATGGGACGTCTCTGGGACAGGGATCTATCCCTCCAGCACATCCTATTTATTGTTGTAGTAAGGTTTAGATCCCTATAGCATGTGGCTCGAGGGGATAAGGTTTTCTTTAGGTGGAGCATGTCCGTCAATTCTGGGTTGGACATGGCCATGTATGTCAGGCAGAGATCACCTCTGAGTAGGCGGTATGCAACCAAGTACAGCTGGAGCTTCTTCAGTCGAGCTGCATAGGGTATCTGTTTGAGGCCAGTGATCATCTTGGTGAGGTACTTCTGTGGTCTTTCCAACTGTTGCAGGTGTCTTGTAAGGTACATCCCAAATGGGGCATTGTACTCTATGATGGGTCTGATGAGTGATGAGTAGAGGGGCACAATGACCTCTTTTGATCTGGATGCAAACCTTTTTGTGATTAGGTGGGCCACGTAGAAGGATTTTTTTAACCACTTTGGCAATATGATTATCAAAGGTGAGATGACTATCTACTTAGGTCCCCAAATCCCTTATTATGTCTTCCATATTTAGGGGACTACCACCTTTGTGGTAGTTTGTGGGTACTTTGTTTTTTCCAAAAGGGATGACTATATACTTTTTGGCATTTAGATTGAGGCCATGATTTTGACACCAGGTATCTATCTCAGTGAGACCCTTTTGGAGGATGTCTGTGTCAGCCGGAGAGCCAGTAATAGACCCTAGTTTGCAGTCGTCTGCGAACTTGGTCAGCCATAGTCCTCCTGTGCTTGCCTGTATCTCTGAGAAGTGTATGTCGAACAGGAGGGGTCCTAGGACTTAGCCTTGGGGAATGCCACTTGTAACCATTTTAGAGTCGGACCTAGCTCCCACAACTCTCACCATGGTCAAAACTATATGTCCCATATTCCTAAAGCTCTATTATCCCCTGTGATGCCTGTGCACTGGCTGAGTAATCAAGGAGTCTCAATCCTCACCACTAGCACCAGTGAGGGGCATCCACATAACAAGTACACACACAGTAAAGTACAATTTCCCTTAAGAACACACAGAGATCACAGTCAGTCTGGAGCTGATTTCCCTCTCTCCAGATCCCCAAATAAGACTCCCCACTGGCACAGCTATAGGGTTCAGATCTCAGCCAAGCAGTCAACCCAAAACCTCCAGTACCTTTTCTGTCCAACCAGTGCTTCATGTGCCTGTCCAAGTAGCTGACACACATGCGCGCACGCACACACACACACACACACACACACACACACACACACACACACACACACACACACACACACACACACACACTTTGAGATTTTAATTATATACAGACACACAGTCACTCCTGAGGAAGGCTGGCACATGTTCACTAGCTATGCCCCCTTTTGCCCAGGCTATAAGGTAGTAATCACTGCCACCAACTACTCTTATCAGCTACTCTAATGGCCCTTACCAAAGCGTGTTCAATTCTACTGTGGAATGTTACTGTTATCCAAATAGTAAGTGTGACCCAGGCTTAAGGCTATTGGAGTGGCGTGTATCACCAAATACATGCAAGTACTCTAAGAGCTTAAATATCTCTACACAAAACAGCCACAGTTAAAAGGTTTAAAAATATTTAATAATAAATAATAAAAACACAAGATAATACTTATTAATTCTACACAGTGACAATAGAGAGTTCAGAAATCACAGAAAATACTTTAAAACAACAGTATAGAACAGTCTGACATAAATATAGAAAACAGCTAGACTAATCTTGCTATATTTCTATCTATCTCTAAGAGAAATACTAAGATCTAAATCATACTTACAAAGCAAAGCAAGTGCTGGTGAGTTGTTAACAGGTCTGAAGACAAATACAAAATGTACCTCTTTCCTTCTGAGATAGTTCTTAAATTGATAATACACATTACTGCTGACTCATCTCAGATTACATCATTCTTGTCACTTCTGATTTGGTTCCCAGGCAAACAGAACTTAAAATTTAACATTTCTTTGTGATCTGCAGCTGCCAGGAAGTCACAGAGCAATAAAAGACACTGTGCATGTGAAACATACTAATTATCTCTGTCTTAAGACAATAGAAAGAAACTCCTAGCTCAGACACCCTGTCTCTTAGTTTGAGATCACACAGTCGTAAAAATTATTTTCTTAGAGTTTGCAAGTTAACTCTGTATGTCTCAGTGTTCTACCATGAAAACATACATTACATAGGAATAGAGTTTATACACATTTCTGCTTTCTTGCAGCGGGGTGCACTGTGGTTGCATTTTTGAAGCTCAGCACATAACATAGTTTTTCTACATTTGTGAAACAAGCCTGTACTTACAGTGACATAGAATTATTTGCACAATTCTATCTAGCTAGGCTGGCAGCCTTCAGATCCCCATTAGACTAGCACAGGTGGTCTGAACTGCAGCTAGTGCAATATCAAAAATGAAGATGTTACTAAACCAATAGCTGCAAAAACTTCAGGAATGGGTACAAGAACAAAACTAACTATAACTGGCCAATGGGTGAGCATTTACTCCATTTGTACTTTGCTACTTTGCTGAAGTGACAATATATTTTCCACAAAGGGGTTGGGGGTTGGTATAATGGTTAATGTGTTTACCTTGAAATCACAAGGTACAGGGTATGATTCTCATCTTTGAAATGGAAAATTGGCAAGACATAAAATGGTTCACAGGGGTTGCTGGCATAGTACTTATCTATAAACCTATGAACCCAAACTGGCAAGTATAAATTGGGCTGAAAAAAATGCTGTGACATCACTGCAATAACAGTGATAAGATAAAAGTGTCTGTGCTGCAAACAACATTTAGATGGGAAAAAAGGTTTCTCAAATAAACATCAACATATTCTTACCCATTGATGGCACTATCCAAGTAAGATTGTTACCTTGCAATTGATGCAATAGACGTAATGGGCCTATCAAAAATGAAAAGAGATTTAGCAAGATTCTGCAGCAAAGTTCTCACATTTTCTGCAAAGGTATATTTCTTTCTGTCATCTCCCCCGCTCTCTTATATGTCATGGAATCATTAGAGCAGCTTGACAAATAATATGACAGATCAGTATGTTGTCATTATTGACTGAAAAGGAATAACTTTATAATTTGGATTAAGACTGAAATAGTCAATCACTTTCAAACTGCATTTTTGCAGCATTAGACATTTTTTTTCAAATTATGTGATAATCATTGGCATACATATTATAACAGCAGAATCAGTGATACTAAAATCTATTTATGATGGAAGCCTGGTTGTTCAAAACTAGGATATGGTGTTGTTACAACCTATTTGTTATCTTTTATCCAAAATATGCACCATGGAGCAGATTGGTCTGTTTTGTTTCGCCACACCGTAGTTTAAAAAGTACAGACATTTCTTGTAACTCAAATATTCATTTGATAAGCTTACCAAAATGGTAACTGTGCAGCAAACATGGGTTCAGTGTTTTACTAAGACATGCAAACTGTATACCCACAAGAAAATTAAGCTACTAACTCAACTGCTATATCTGTCAGTACTATTGCAATATTGCACTGTGGCATTATAGTGTGATGCACCTTTACTTCATGATAATGACTGAAAATGATCCCTTTGGATGAGTTTACTTAGCCGATTACCAAAATGTAAATAAAACAAAAACAGTGCTATATGAATTGGAGTCCCTGAGGAAGTTTTACTACAATTTTTTAGATGTCTATATTTCTACATATAAAAATTTAGTCCTCTTTATACAGCCACAACTAACTGAAGTTTTTATATCATATCGTAACATTTATTAATTTATTAATGTGCAAATTACAATGCTTTTGACACAGAACTTTTTTCACATTTACTATGTAATGCTGTATAAATTTTGCAGAAGATTTGCATAATCTCAGTGAAAAACATCATATCTCATTCATATTTTTATTCATATAAAGTGTTATTTATGACACATCATTTATTATGAATTTAATAATTCATGGTCATCATTAAACTTAAAAGAGGAAATAACTAGGCTTATTGTTTTATATATTATTTACTATTTCTTTTGTGCAGAGTAGCTATCTTGCCTGTTAGATACTCTCTTGTGTTTAAATCCGATCTCATCAACAGTAGGTAACACTTTGGTAGAACAATACAACTAAGCAAACCAAAACTGGAGCACAAGATTGCAAATATCTCCACTGCCACCATATATTTTCCCTGTGTACTTAAATATGCAGGTATGAAAGATATCCATACACTAACAAAAGCAAGCATGCTAAATGTAATGAATTTGGATTCATTAAAACTGTCTGGTAAATTCCGTGACAGGAAAGCCAAGGAAAAACTTATATTTGCTAGAAAACCCAAGTATCCCAGCATGCACCAGAATGCTACTGCAGAACCTTCATTGCATTCAATAATCACCTTGCCAGGATATGACTTTCTATTGTATTCTGGAAAGGGTGGAGAGCTAGACAACCAAACACAGCATAAAGTGACTTGTATAGATGTACCTATGAAGACTATAGATGTGGAAAGCTTCAAACCAACAAACATTCTTAAGGAACTATTAGGCCGTTTTGCATTAAAAGCCAAAACAACCATAACTGTCTTAGCAAGCACACATGAAACACACATGGCAAAAGTGATTCCAAAGGCTGTTTGCCGTAGGATACAGTTTATATGGTTTGGCTGACCAATAAAAATCAGTGGACAAAGGAAACAGAGTACAAGGGCCAGAAGAAGCAAATAACTCAGTTCACGATTGTTAGCCTTGACAATTGGGGTACCGTGGTACCTGACAAAAACTGCAAATACAGTCACTGTGAAAAGCGAACTGCAGACACAAACAGCAGCTGATACCATTCCCAGTGGCTCTTCAATAGAGAAGAATTCTTTTACTCGTACAATGCATCTGTTTTGGTTTTCATTAGACCAGAACTCTTCAAGGCAGGGAATACATTCATTGGAATCTGAAATGTTAATTAAAATGAAATACTCAGTTTGACATACAAATGCTTTTCATATAATGCTATATATTTCTATTTTTACCAGTTTTCATATAAATGTACTATTAATGTTTTTATATATGCTAATGACACTATTGCTATATAGGGGATATCACTATTTAAAGTATGAAAATGAATTGATCAGTAGGATTGAAAAAATAATCTGTCACAGATGCAGGTCCTACCTAAGCTAATAAATAATCACTGGGTAGAATTTCTTATACTGTGTGCAGTAATCATTTTTCTCTTTTAATATAAAAACTGCAGTGATGAATTTTGCACATCTGTATGCATCCACAGCAAGCCAGACCTTAATAAACCTTTTGCATGTAACTTTATTTAGAAATCAAAGTGAGTCAAAAGCTGCAAGTTATTTTTGACAAAGTTCTCTTTTGCTTTTTCAACTGACCAAGCTCAGCAAGCAGTACAAGGAATTGTTTTTCTTCTTGCTTTCTTGTTTCATCCTGTAGCTGATCATCAGCAGACTGCAGTGCATCTCTTTGTTTGTCAGGTCTGCCTACTTTTACTGGCCTCCCCTTGACTTGTTCTGATAAGGATCAAGGCTGGCAAGGAGATCAAGACATTCCAAGTCTACACAATTCTACTATCAGGATGTTTTCTTACTTAATTTTCTTCATTACTCCATGCACACCCTGATAACACCAAGTCAGGGATGAGCAGTTGGTGGACCACACTGACCTTCTCTTCACTTCTACAAAGGGCTGACATTGGAAAGCTACCCCATCTACCTCTGGGAGCACTACAGAGTTGCTTTCCTGTCCTCCATGTGTGCATGTACTCCTCCCCCCAACTCTGTCAGGACAGGCACACATATCTCCCCCAGCAATTCGTCACATGCCTGAGCCGCTAACTCAATCCTGGTCATCATAGTCAGTGCTTTATCCATCTATGCTACAGCTCCAATTTAGCAGGATAAGGAAATATATAGCTCTTGTAAATAAGACAGGAGAGGCTGTCATATAAAATATGTTGATAAATGTGCTTTGTAAGACAGAATGACATGCCAGTAGAATGTATTAACATTACATTTTGGTCACACATAGATGATCTTACTAAATGTGCAATATTTGTAAATATGATGATGAAATATATTTAGTTTTTCAATAAGTGCCATTTAGTTCATTAAATCTTTTTTATGACTTCATAGCATCACTTCTTGGCAAAATGATTTGTTGTTGCTATTAATGAAATCCAATTTTCCTTATTTGCTTTTAGCTGTGATAGCTAAATGTTTTACTATAGAATATCAAATCTGACTTTTGGAAGTTTTAATAGAAGAAGAGATTCAATGTATGTTTTATTGACAATTGATTTTGTCTGTGTCAAAGTGTCTTTATTTTTATTACAGATTTTATTACTACCTTCAGAATGGAATCACGCCACCATTGTTTTTCTTTAATTTATACACTCATTTAAGTTGGAGCTAAAATTACCAGAGTTAGTTCATTGAAATGCACAGTCTCAACAAAATGCGTACTGCTTCTTGTCACCAGCAGTTCATAATTTAGTTGAGCCTGTGTAAGTTCTAAAATCTAATAGTGTAGAATTACAAAGTAGTAAGGTCATACATTTAAAATAAATAATAAGTTAGGAAAATTTTTAGCCCCACAGTTTATCCCAGTTTTTAGATTAATCACTAATGGAAAGACAATCCTAACAGAAGGGATGATCAGCATTCTTATGAAATTTTGAAAGTGGTCATAATAAATTTTATCCAAAATAACACAGGTGATCCATTTCTGTTCTATATGGAAACATACAAATTTGCCAACATGAAATCTTACAGTATTCTACAAAGATGTAACAGTAGCACTTGACAAAAGATCGATGTTGCTAATCTTGACTTCACTAGGACATTTGACACTATTTTATATATAGAATAATTAACAAGTTAAAAGTAATACATGCCAATATGCATGTAATTAAAGGGTGTAGCACTAGCTTAAGCAGTGGGGGGGGGGGGGGGGGTTGTCTTTCCTGAAGGAGTTTATAAGTGGCGTCTCAATGGACTTTCTCTTTTGTCCACTTTTTCCTCAGGGTCCACTCACATATAAATTGAGACTTGGTAAGCAAATATGATGATGACTGCAAAACAGGCAAAATAATTTAACAAAAGATATGCAATTCTCCATTATTCTCTAAAAATTCATTAAACTTTAATTACTTTAGTAAAAGATGCTGAAATTCTCCATTACAGACATGCTACAGTATTATAATGACCTTGCCTTTAATATCAATAAACACAACATAATTAGACTTAGCAACAATGGCTTACGTTAGATAATTGAAAAACAAATTATCAAACTATTTTAAACTAGGAGTATTACTAAAGTGCTAGAGCAGAGGAAAATTTAGATCTGCTCAGTGTGCATCTGCCAAAGTAAAAAAAAAAAATACTCCATAACCCATCTAATTCTAATAGGCAGGTCTAGCCCCTTCTAGGAGATTATTGTACACCATTATATCTCTGTAATCTAAACTGTTACTGAAAACAATAACACATTTTGCAGCATTTAACCAACAGCAAGGTAAATTCATCATTAAAAGAGTCACAGGGATGGAGAATGTGATTCTGTTTCTTGTAATTCACTTAGAGGTGACCTCTGATCTATAAAGCAATGTCTAAACTTGTATTTGAAAGTCTTTGCCAGGAATATTCCATTTGGGGAGCTGACACCAGAATGGGGATCATAATACTACAAGTACATAGGTTCATAGGTTCATAGGTAGGTACTAGGCTATCTGTCCAAGGGCCTACGTAAGCCTAGCCAAGGTTCCCTGGCTTATGCCACCCAAGAAAGTTATTTTCCTGTGCCACTGTCGAGCAAAGACGCAGAAGTGATCCCCGGGGTGTATTTCCTATATAGGTTCATAAATATTATCAGAAGTAGAAAAATTGACAGATAACTTGCACAACAGCTTCCAAGATTATGAACCCTTAGAACCAGAAGAATATGTGTTTATATATGTATGCAAATATGTACGCAAAGGCATATGTTTATCAACATATAAAAGTGCATATATCTATTTATCAATCTATATATATATATATATATATATATATATATATATATATATATATATATATATATTTATATGTGTGTGTGTGTGTGTGTGTGTGTGTGTGTGTGTGTGTGTATCTCTCTCTCTCTCTCTATATATATATATATATATATATATATATATATGTAAAGATCGAAGAAAAAAAACAATTCCTTTGTTAGGGGGTGCTCCCTCCTGCTAACTATATATACCAACTCCAAGACAGCACAGCAGTGGAGTACTGTACCATCATTTCTCAAGCAAAGTGACCAGCTGGTTGAATGCTGTTTTGAGTGTTCCATCTTACAGACTGCAATTATATATATATATATATATATATATATATATATATATATATATGTGTGTGTATGTTTACATTTTTACACACACACACACACACACACACACACACACACACACACACACACACACACACACACACACACACACAGATACACACATGAACTCATCCTTTATTTAAATTGCACAAAGCATCAACAGCTGTTTTTGTTGTCATATATTATTAATTACATTGGTATTTGAGTGCAGAAGTTATTGAAAGGAGCAATGTCGAGTGCGACTTGTAGTATGAAAATGTGTATGCAGTAATTGTAAATTGGGATAAAAGTGTATGTGTGAGTATTAGAGGCTACAGTTGGAATAAGGGCTAGGGAAAGAGATAGCTTCTACTTTACCACTTTCCTGCACATGCTACTGGACCACTGCAGTCTAGGTTCTTTGACTTTCTCTGCAATTAAGGCTACTTTGTCTTCTGCTCTTATGTACTCATTTCTTCATATGTTCCACAGTATATAACTCTCTCTCCTATCAGTGCACTTCATTTTCATCATGTCAAGTTTTCTCAGTTTGTCTGCCTTTACTACTCATTCACAAGAACTGGTCCCACCATTGTTCTGTACACTTTACTTTTCAGCTTTTTTTAATAATCTGTCAAACACTAGCCCTGGCAATTTGCACTAGTATGGTGCAGCACCTCTGGTTCTTGCTTTGACCTTCTCATTTATACCTACTTTCTCCTTATCCACACCTCCCATATACTTGAAGCTGTTAACCTTTTCTACAATTTTCCCTGCTATCTCATGTCTCAGCTCCTTCTTATTTCCTTCACTGGCTGCCTTGACAACTATCATGCCTGTAGTCAGATTCGTCCATTGTGCTTTCAGTTTTGCATTCAACTCCACCATCATTTGCTGAAGTTCCTGCTCAGCATTTGCTTGTAATGCAACATCATCCACATACAACAGCTTTGTTCATTGGTCTCCTCTAACCTGTTTGTTAATGTAGTCATCATCACCATGAGCAACAGTGGGCTCACAGCTGAACCCTAATGCACACGAGCTCTCACTGGCAACAGTTGTTGTTCATGCTCAATGGGTCCTTGTATTTAGCCTACACTAATTCTACCAACATTTAAAATGCCTCATACCATGAAATGATTGATAAAATCAACTTTCTTAAGATCATATCATATGCTTTCTTTAAATTTAGGAATGCCATGTTGGACTCTTTGCTCATTTCCAGCTTTTGCTTCACTATCTGTCTTACTAGAAACATTGGGTCATTTGTTATACATCCTGATCTAAATCTGAACAGCTCTTCTACTATAATACCTTGTTCTACTCTGCATATTCAGTTATCAGTCACCCTTTCTGCATTTTCATAGTGTGACACGGGTAAGATATCTCAGTACTGCCTATAGTTTTGAATGCCCACCCTTATCTTTGTAGACCAGCACAAAAATGTTTGGTCTCCAATCATCTCGGTTATGCATTTCTCTCACTACCACAATTAGCAGCCTCTGGATACATTTCTCCTCCAAGTGACCAGGCATCTTCATCATATCTGCTGCAACTTCATCATACTTTCCTGTATTCATGACTTCATCTTCCTTAGTGCTTTTCTTAATTCTTTTAGTGTGAGTTCTTCTTCATCTTTCATTGTAAGCTGTACATGGTGGCAGCACACTTTCTATGAAGTTTTCTTCACTCAGAAGGTGTTGGAAGTAATCCTCTGGACTGATAATCACATTGTTATTGGCATCCTTTATGAATGGCTTCAGAAAACTATTTTCTTTATCTTCCTGGAGATGCCTTGCAACCGGATAGAGCTTCTTAGTGGCTTATGCTATACCACTTTCTGGAAGCAAATTGAGCTTGTCTGACACCTTGTCCTATGTCATTGTGACTGCATTCTTTGCCTCTTTGTTAGCCATTCAGTTCTCTTTCTTAGCCCAGTCCATCTTTTCTATTTCCAAATTCCTCCTTCACACTTTCTTTCTTCTGATAACTTATTGGACTTTTGCATTCCACTGCTAGAGTTTCCTATATACTTTGTTTCCGTACCTAGTTCAACAACATTTTTGTTCTTATGTCCTCACCAGAATCACAGGTAGGGAGGGATATAGAGATAGCTGCACTAGGTGCAAGCTGTCAGGAGGTGTGATCTGATTGGGTGCAAGCTGCAGAAGGTATGATCTAATCAGTAGATTGGATCCACAATGCACTGCCAGCATTTGGTAAGGATCACAGTTTGACATTCTCTTCATTCATTTAAGCAGTCTGGCTTTTATGACTCTTCAGCTGAGTAGAATGGAAGCTTTTTCCCCTTTTTCTGGCACAGTGGGTCTTTTTTTTTCATTGCTCCTCAACTGTAGTTTGAAGGGGTGCCACTCTGTATGCTAACTTGGCTAGCTACTGCTCTGGTCTCCATATAGTTGTTACTTTGAGACACTGCAGTTCTTCTTCATCTCCTCCCCTTCTTCCTCTGGTGTTAAAGCCCTGAGTAGTAAATTGAACTCATGAGCTTTTATTCCAGTCAATGTTCAGGTATTTAGTCTAGCCTCTATTGATTTAAGACTTTTCTCTAACCACTGCATGTAGCTGCTTGTGGGCACTAGTTGCTTTTACTTTTAGAAAGTAGTTTCAGTATGTATGACTTTGCATTGTTTGATTTTTGCCACATGCTTATTCCTTACTAGAAGGAAGTCTACCCGAGTTGCATGCTGACCACTCTTTGTATGTGATCATGTGACTGTCTCTGTTGGTGAATAAAGTTTTGGCCACCATCAGACTATTTTCCTGACAGAAGTCTATAATGACCTCTCCTTTATTGTAATTCTTCATACATATAGAATTAAGCAGTCATAATATCGTGTCCTGCCTGTCTTGATATGAGCATTCATTATCAACACCAACTCATTTTGTCCCATTTTTATCAACGAGATCCTGCAACTATTGCTTGAATTTCTCACCATCATAAGCCTACTGTGAAGCATAAGCTGAGATTATGAGTACTGCCTTGTCATTAAACTGAAATCTGACTGCCATAAATCTGTCATTAACTCTGTGGACATCCCTCAGTGTCTTCTGAAGCCTCTTTCTCTGCAAATTCCACACAGTTTTTAGTCTGTCCTTCCCCTGAGTAGTTTTAGATTCCAAGACAAGCAACTTTGTTGCACTGCTCCCTCCTGGATACACACAACATCCAGTCTCCTCCTTACCATCATGTCATCCACTTCCAAGCTGCATTATCTCTGTGAATCTTAAATGACTGTAGTAATCCTTATTAATTTTCAGTAAGATGATTAGTTTTATGCCCAGCAGAGCTATCCCAGGTAACCTAGGCTAGACAAGTGAGAGCAATCTAGCCAGTAACTTGTTGACCCAGGGTTGCCAGATTTAATAGAGGGAACACATAGGCCCCTGGGGTAAGTCACAATGATTCCTCTACCCACTCAGCACCAGGAAATGCCCATAATGCACATTTTTGTTGATACTAGTCATCTTGACCAACTCACCTAGCAACAATTGTTACACAACCAACTGGCCAGCCATGACATGGCACACAGTTTGTGGCCTGTATTCTCCTATTGAGAGGATACTGGGCACCAAAGTTTTATTTATCTAAATATAGATAAGATTAGATAGATAGATAAACAGATACATAGATTATACATATATAGATATAGTTGTAGGTATTGATAGATGTATAGAAATGCATCCTTAAGAAAAACGCTAGCAGAGTGTTCATTTGCAAAAATGCATTTATTAATCTCTCTGCCTCATAACATCATAACAGACCCACATTTTACACTGCATTTTTTCAGTTCTGCAAAACCAAATCAGAAAAAATGTTGTAAGACTTCAAATCATCACATGATTATTGATTACACTATTAACTAAAGGTAAATGAAAATCTAAACTTCTGCATTTCCTAAGAACTGTTACACAATCAATGGTTATACACTCATGCAATAAGATTTTTTTTTCACATACATCATGTGGATTGGACACACTAGATTGGCTCTAGATGTGAGTGTGTGGTACAGATGAACCACCACTGCAAGGCTAGCCACCTGGTGGTGTAAACTTCAGCTCTAGATGATTGTCACTGTTGAAGTGACACCCCGACCCCATGTGCAAAAATGTGAAAAAAGGGGTTGTGGATAGATAGATGTCAACACTCTGTTAATTACAAGTGTATGAAACAGACCTCACAGATGTATATATCCCTGGAATTATCAAAGCATAATATATAATAATATATTCATGTGTTGATGATCATTTTTTATTATTTTGCGATTTAACCTTTGTATTATTTGATAATTTTAATGAATGTCGCTGTGGTATGGCGGTAGCGTTGTTACCTCACAGCAAGAGGTTCTCCCGTTTGATTCTCGGCTTGGCTTGGGAGTGCCTTCTGTGTGGAGTCTGCATGTCCTCCCGCGGTTGGGTAGCGTTCGAAAGACATACGTGCGTAAATGGGCGTGCCTTCGTTGAAGGTTGGGCGTCGAGCTGGCACCTCGGCGTTTCGTAAAAATCTACTGCCAATCATTAGCGGACCGGAGTTCCGATGTGGCGACCCCTTACAGGGAAAAAGCCGAAAGACAAACAACATTATTTGATAATTTTAATGTAATATTTTTTGTTGCCACATGATGGCAGCATGGCTTCATTGATTCCACTCTGCTTTTAGCCTGTCCAAGGAACAAGTATTCTGAGCAAATTAAAAAAAAAATCATTTTCAGAATATACCTTCAAACAGCAAAGTACAGCAGAATTAATACAATAAAGGCATTCATTTAAACCTCGTGGAAAAGGTACCTTCAGGTTAACAATCCACAGTTTTTTTTTTTATGTTCATGCTTTATATTGAAACCCAAGAACTTTGTCAGCATTAGTAGGGGAAAATCAAAGCTGTGGAGTGCGTCAAACTATGCTAGAACAGTGCACTGCTGTCTGTGTACATCTAATATCACTATGGTAGATGGTTAGATCTGTTGCTTCCAGGAACAGGTGGTGACAACTGTCTTCACTGTGTTCCATGGTATATCCAATGCTGTGGAAAATTTTTCTGTACCCTTCTCCTGACTGATACCTTTAAACAATAAGATCCCTTTGATCCTTTGTAAGCTTTCTGTGAACCATGGCTTTTGCTGTAGCAGGCAACTGAATAAATGTCAGGAAAATCCTACTAGGACAGCTGAACTTTATTTGGGGTTAATCAGAGTCTTTTTAATTGATGGCAGGTATGTACCCAAGAAGAGTGAATGCTGCAATTAATTCAAAAGGTGCTTCAACAAAGTATTAGTTTATGGGTGTGCACACACAACAAAGTATTAGTTTAAGGGTGTGCAGACTTATGCAACCAGTGTATTGTATGCTTTTTATTTTTTATATATTTTTTCCTAAAACATTTGTTCGTTTTTCAATTGAATTGTACAGGTTATAGGTCACATTAAAGGTGGGAAAAGTTTTGAAATGATTTATTGTGGTCTCATTTATTTATATCACAAAAACCTGGCATTTTAACAGGGGTGTGTAAACTTTTATATCCACTGTATGTTATAGCAGGGCTGGTCATTAGTTACTTCTTTGAAGGCTGTTTTCTTGTCCTTCAGAAAGAAAGTGTATTTCATTCATACTGTTTTTTTGAATATCTATACCTGTTTTGCCAGTGCAGTTAGCCTACCCTACTCATTGGAGAAAGACATCCTGACATGAATGTTTAATTTTTGGAGCATTACAGTATCAGTCCAGTTAAGCATGGTGATGTTTATAATTCCTACAGTAAGGTATTTCTTCCATTGGTAAACCCAACTGTTTATTTTACATCTCCACATATTTTCATGCATTGGCTGATGTCTCATCTAATCCCGATCCCTTGTGAGGATGTCTCCTGTATGCCATGTGTGCTACTTTGTAGTCCTCACTAGCCTTTGAATATCAGAATATCATGTTAGACTATGTAAGACGTATAAGGTCAGATTTTCTTCTCCGATTTGTTCCACACAGGCATGGTATGATTCTATCATGCAGACACATGTTGTCCTTAACCCATGGGACTCTCCTTCAGTTCTATGTACCTTGAATTCATGATGTTTTAGGGGAGCATTAGAATGGTCAGATTTCCTTTGACATCTGTCTTTAGATAGGTTTTCTGTGTAAAATTCTGAAATGCAAATGTGCATAGGAACATCTGTGCTCTATGCTGAATTGTGGAGTTACGGAGACAAATTTGCATGTGCTTTTATCCTGTAGTAAGATTACGAGATTTGGGGCAAAAAAAAAGAAAGAAAAAAATAATTCTGTGTCACCAAGCTTATACGTAAGGGTACAGTATCCATGGCCAAGGAAGTCATAGTAGCACTTATTCAGCCCTGAAAAGACCCATCATTGAGTATAATGCCTCCTTCAGCATTTACCTGACCAAACATATGTAGCTGCTAGAATCCCCACAAAGTTCCCTTACCATGATAATCAAGGGTATAAACACATTATCGTATGCAGGTTGATTCAAAACCATATCCCTATATTCTGTCCCCCTACAGGTTACTGTGGGGCGATCTATGTCTGGCACAAAAAGCGTCCTCGGATCCAGCTTTGATGGACCTTTTGCACATCC
This sequence comes from Protopterus annectens, assembly GCF_019279795.1. Classification (NCBI taxonomy): domain Eukaryota; kingdom Metazoa; phylum Chordata; order Ceratodontiformes; family Protopteridae; genus Protopterus; species Protopterus annectens. Next base: position 751,544,814 of record NC_056729.1, read on the forward strand.
TCAAAATGAACAGCATCAAAACCACTTTGCTTGTGACATAAATGAGACACATTGAAGAGACAAATATGTGTCTCAGATGATCCATGATACATAGGGACACAACCGGGTTGGATTGCACAGCTAGGCTTATATAGGCCTTGGTGTTCATAGGTTCATAGGTTCATAGGTCCATAGGTAGGTACTAGGCAATCTGCCCAAAGGCATTTATAAGCCTAGCCAGAATGTGTTGGCTTTTGCCGCCCCCTTAGATTAGTTCCCTGTGCCTCTGTCCAGCAGAGCTACTGAAGTGATCCCCAGGGTAAACTTTGTTTCCCATCCACTCATCAAGGTTTCTCTTGAAGAGTGCTAGCAAGGAGCTCTGCCTAATGTAGATTGGAATCTTGTTCCAAAGCATGGGATGTTTCTGGGACAGGAATCTATCCCTCCAGCATGTCCTATTTATTGTTGTGGTGAGGTTTAGATCCCTAGAGCATGTGGCTTGAGGGGATAAGGTTTTCTTTAGGTGGAGCATGTCTATCAATTCTGGGTTGAACATGGCCTTGTATGTCAGGCAGAGATCACCTCTGAGCAGGCGGTATGCAACAGCGTACAGCTGGAGTTTTTTCAGTCGAGCTGCATAGGGCATCTATTTGAGGCCAGTGATCCTCTTGGTGAGGTAGTTCTGTGGTCTTTCCAGCTGTTGCAGATGTCTTGTAAGGTACATCCCAAATAGGGCGTTGTACTCTATGATGGGTCTGATGAGTGATAAGTAGAGGGGCACAATGACCTCTTTTGATCTGGATGCAAACCCTTTTGTGATTAAGTTGGCCACATAGAAGGATTTTCATTAACCTAGTATATAACTATGAACTTACGAACCTATGAACATCACTTGGCATTTCTTTGCCAATCTCGGGATATTAACTTATTTTTCCATCTTACCTTTAAAGTCTGCAACATTTAATCCAAGGCCACCAATTACAGGAGAACCCACATTCTGCCTCTCAGTAGTCATCTTGGGATTAGTGCTTCTTTTTTGCTTCTGGTGAGAGAAGGAACAAAGGGACATTTATGTCCTGGAGACTGCTGATCACTAGAAAGCCTGATAATGACTTCAAAGGTGCCAACTTGGAGTTTGTGCTTATATTTTGCTCCTGATGAAAGAAGAAGAAGGGAGCATTGATTCCTGGCTGACTCTGATTGGGCAGGGGGTGTCAGTGTGGGAACTTTATGATTGGTCTGTTTGCTAATCATGTTATCTACTAGGTAAAGGATACAACTAGCCTTCAGACCCCTGCATCACCAAAGAGCCTGTGGTCTGCATCTCATCTTAGAATCTGTGCTATTGTTTTACTTCTGCTGCGAGAAGAAGCAAAGGGCCATTGTACCTCAGCAGCATGAAACTGTGATGAGACCAGCACTAGTAGAGGCCAGGCAGTAGCTACTGAGGTGACTCTCTCTTTATATCATTCTTGACGAAGCTAATTCTTCCTTATCAGCAAGTACTACTTGAATAGCTGCTGTCTAAACTAACTTCAGAATATCTCCATAAATACTTCATAAATCATCTGGGTCTGCTTTAGTAGTTTCCCCTCAAGTGTTTGACAGTGCCCTGCAAAGACACAGGTACCTTGAGTTGTATTTTTTTTCCTGTAAAATCACTCTTGAAATTTCATCAATATCTAGTTGCACACAGGGCAGCTAGTTTGCAGTGACAGAACCTCCCCTTCCCAGTTGCAAACCATATATTGCTGACATTACTTTACATTCTTACAGAAACCATCTCATCAATAGAAAAGGGCCTTTTGCCATGGATATGAACTTCCTCATCATCACTGTTACCAACCTAGTGGATATGGGCATTCTGAGGCAATGTAGAAATTGTCTCATGTTTACTGACAAACAGCTAATTCTCAAACAAACTGATAAGGTGTGTTTAAGTTGTATTTACACAATGTCACTGGAGACAAAACCCTCACATAAAAGCACTGTTAATGGCAATCAGATTGTCAGTACTACAAACACAGTACCCATCACAAACAGTTCAAAGCAGACACATAGACCCACATAAGCTGTGGCACTTAACTGTAGCCTTCCTAAACCCCAAAGACCTCCTAGATGAAGTACACATAATGACTCCCCTTAGCAGCCCTGAATGCACTCTTTCAAAACAACACCTGCATCAACACGTGCAACCACAGCTCATGGAGCCTCATCTTATAAGCACATAAAGCAAGCCACCATACAATCCAAAAATTCTGGTTTTGGAGACTCTGTTGTGAGACATACTGATGTCCCTCATCCCAGGCTGAATAAGGAGAAAATCACAGTCAGTTGCTTATCAGGAGCCAGAATTTGCCACATTGCACATGAACTCAGGTCACTGAACCACAGGTACCAGTATGAATTAGTCAAAGTCCATGTGGGTGTAAATGACCTGAGAAGTACCTCCATAGACGATATGAAGAGAGACATCATAAAGCTCTTAAAATTTGGGGCCCAGGTTGTTATGAGCCTAGAACTGAGCAGCATTTTACCTTTTCCAGGATGATTCCGCCACAATATGAACAGAAGATGATGGACTTTAATAACTGGCTTAGAAAAGTGAAAACAAACAAATATTCCACAAACTGGTTAAAACGGAAGAAGCGACATAAGCAAGAGTGATAAACTGAATCAATTTAATAATGTTAGCGCTTTCGGAAAAGACAATGCTCTTCCTTCCTCAGACAACACTGTCTGAGGAAGGAAGAGCATTGTCTTTTCCGAAAGCGCTAACATTATTAAATTGATTCAGTTTATCACAATTGCTTATTTTGCTTCTTCCGTTTTAACTGGCTTAGAAAAGGCTTAGTTTCTGGTGTCATTAAGGAGGGGGGGCAATATTTATCAGCAGGGAAGTAGATGTTTAACAGACCACACTACTTTGACAGGGATGGTCTGTACCTCTTTCCACTAGGCTTTTGAATATTAGCTAAAAAAGTATCATCCCCATAGTGTCCTTTTTAGGCAGTGCCAATATGAATGTACTTCTGATGTAGCAAATCAAACCCAAGAAAATCTAAAGGTGTTATTGCTCAGTGCTAGTAGTCTAAACAAGAAACTCTGCTCCCTACAAGCTTTCTTCACTGTAGAGGATGCTGATGTCCATGCAGTCAGTGGCAGTGCAAAGGTAAAATGCCTTCCATGCATTTTGACCAGCAACTACACAGACAGGAACTAGAGGTGGAGTTGACTCAAATTTACATCTAAAAGAAATATATTGCAAGGCATGTCAAAAAGGATGATGAACTTGAGTTTCTCCATGTTCAAATCACTATAGGAAAAAATCACATACCATTTCCTTGCAAGCTATAGGTCCCCCTCTATGAACCAAGAAACCCATAACATGTATTTAAGTTTATTGCAAACAATCACCATCATAGCCAATACCATATACATGGGTGATTTTAATTCCCCAGTATAAACTGGGAATCATACATAACACCAAATGTGCAGGCATAAAGATTCATGGATTTCATAAGTAAAAACTCACTTTACCAGACTACCAATACGCTGACCATGGATGCAAAAATATTGGATCTGATCCTCTCTAATATAGTGGAGTCCTGTACACCCCCTAGTGTAATGTTTTCTCTGGTAAGGTCAGACCATAAAACAGTCTGCTTTGAAGTAAAAGTAAAACATGGAGCCCCAGCTAACTCTGGAATGTTCAGGAACTACTCTAAGGCTAACATCTACTCTTACTTGATAATCTGGCAAAATTTCAAGTCCCCAAAATCCCTGAAAACACTGCTGCTTATGCAGAACTGTTCACAGAAACCCTATAAAAGCATGTTAATAACTGCAAGAGGCAGCTGTACCAGCCAGGAAGAAGTATAGAACTAACTAAAAAAAAAAAAAAAAAAAGCCAACCTGATTGAACCATAATATCAGTAGGCTATATAACAGAAAAAAGAAAATTATGGCAAAAGTAAGGAGGTGTGGAACCCAGCAGGATAAAATAATTCTCATAAAACTAAATAAACAACTCAGAGATAAATAAAGTCTAACAAATCCAAATTTGGGGTGAATCTGGCCTCCCAGGCCAAGGACAACCACAAGGCATACGTTAGTTATATCCACAAGGCAATACACAATTGTGTGCAGATGTTATTGTTAATGGAGTCACCTCTACTAAACCAGAAGATATAGGAAACCTACTGGCTGGCAATCAGCTCTAACTTTACCCCTCTCTCCCCCTCAACCTCTCCTCGGGAAATACCATCCCTCTGTTATCACTAGAGAACAAGTCCTCAGTGCTCTCTCTAAGGCCAAGAACACTGCATTAATGGGACCAGATCCCAGAATGTCATTTAAATAGCATGAAACATGACCTATCAGGCCCTCTGGACTTGATATTTAACTGTAGCCTGTGAACAGGTTTCGTGCCTCATGCATAGAGAATAGCAACAGTCATTCCCCTGCACAAAGGTGGGTCATCTACAGATCCTGGAAACTACAGACTCATAAGTTTCACTAGCCCCTTATGCAAATCCATGGAAAGAATTATCATGGAAATGATCAATAATAATGTAGGAACCTCCAAACTCTGGACCCAACCCAATTTGCTTTCCTCAAGGGCAGGGCATACTTACTCAACCTGGTGAACTTATTTGAGAAGATCACCAAAACGATGGATGAAGGCAAAATGTTTCACACTGCATACCTTGACCTGACCAATGCATTTGACACAATACCCCATTCAGGCATTTTTGATAAACTCGAGAGGTTAGGTATAAACCCTTATGTCACCCAGAGGGTAGCCAGCTGGCTCACAGATAGGACCCAGGAAGTTAGAATTGATGAATCTACTGCTACAGATAGAAGTGTTACAAATGGAGTTCCTCAGGGATTGATTCTAAGACCACTCCATTTTGCATTTACTTCTCTGAAATCAAGGCCAATGTCAAAGGCTTCTGGCTGACCAAATTTGCAGATGATTGCAATTAAGAGCAGTCATAGAATCCCCCACCAACACTAATGTCTCCACCAAGGGCTGAAACAGACAAGTAACTTGTGTCAGAGCTGAGGACTGAAACTAAATGCCAGGAAATGCATAAGCATATCCTTCTGGAAGTCATCCACCCCTGATAGTTATCATATTGACTACACACCCCTAAGAGTCGATCCAGTACTCAGAGACTTGGGGACACACATAGGCAGTAACCTAGGCTTTGACCAACATGTGCCTAAAGTAGTTAGGAAATCAATCTATGCTGTGCAATTTACAAACAAAGGTATAGCATATAGGTCCAAGAAGGACATTGTTCCACTGTATTTGGCATTCACCAAACCTATCATTGAAAACACAGTCCCCTTTGGTATGTACCCAAATAGGCATATCCAAAAATTAAAATGTTACAGTGCATAAGTAACATGTCCTATGCAGACTGCCTTAAAGCCATATATCCCTGTATTCTATCTCTGAGGGGAAGGGGAGATCTAAGCCTGGCACACAAGGCTTTGTTAGACCGCAACCTGATGGACCTCCTGCATATCTGCAAAAGAAGCAGTACCAGAATTTGCATTCTAAAGACTTAAACCTTGGCTGTGATATAAATAACACCAGCTGGAGAGAGAGGTATGTATCCCAGAGACTACCTCTTCTCTGGAACAGGCTCCCCATCCATGTGAAGTAGAGTTCCTCCCTAACTCAATTCAAGTGTAACTTGGACAATTGCATGGGTAACAGGAAATTCATTCCCAGTTTGTCACCTATGTCTCTAATGGACACAGGCAGCCTACAAATTGTTCGTCTCCCAGGCCCCTACTTTTAAATGTTTCATCTCCCAAGCCCCTGCTTACACTTATCAATGGTACCAGAACTTGTCAGAGATGTGGGATGGATGGCCAGGCTTCAAAAGGACCTGGAGCAGTTATTAGCTTAGCACACACCTATGAACCTATGAATCATTTCATAAGGTCCTTATGTCACTCTCACACTGGCCCAAATTGATGACACTAACAGAATTGTAATTACTTGTTTGTATATTTGGAAGGATCAGTGTTCTCCTACTGTCATCTAACTTCTTGTCTCCTTCTTCTTGGCTACTTCCCCACTACATGACATCTATAAAATATAGATCCCTGTGCTTAATTATGCCACTCTTCAGTTCATCCTTTATTCTTCTCCTCCTATTGTGCCATCTTCATTCCTACCATGACTCAATAATATCTCTCAACTTCTCTCCAACTCTGACCAACCACCTAGCCATACTTCCCATTTACACTCTCCACACAGTGCACCAAACCTATTTAATGTTCTCCCTCACCTTTATTCCAAATATAGACTAATTAACTGCACTTCAACTGAAACCAAAACAAAACTGAGTGCAAGAATCCTCTCCAAAAACATGTATGCGTAATTCCCCAATATACTAAAATCCTTCAGGAAGGAGATATATACCCCAATCTTGTCCCCACCAATCACAACAAATACAAAGATAACTTTTTTCCACACACGTCTGTAACCCAATAATAGCCAATCCCCAACCATGGTGATCTAATTTTTGCTGCAACAATTATTAGACGTATAAGAAATAAAACTGCTGAATTACATGCCTAGATTACCCAATATAAACTTAACATTCTCACTGCAACTGAAACTTGGCTTAAATCCAGCATAAATGGCTCCAGAGTTATATCTCCCAGCTATAATGTCATCTGTAGTGACTGTATAAAAAGGAAAGGTAGTGGTATTGCTTTAATATTTCCCAATACCTCCCACATTTCCCCTTACAGCAAACCAATACCAAAATTCGGTTCAGCAGAGCTTCTTATTGCTTTCCTAAAAACAGACAATTATAAACAAACATGCATTACTGTCTTTTAAATCCCACCAAGGCACGTATACTGAAAAATATCCCGCATTGAATATCCATAACAATTCTACAATAAATAATACTACTAGGTAATGTGAATGTCAATTTGACGGAAATACACTCTAACCTCTCCACATCTAGCATAAACCTATATGGTTCCTCACAACTAATTAATAGCCACACACATTAGAGCAAGACATAATACCCTGTTAGGCTGGATCCCAGTATCAGACCCTACCAAATACTCCACTACAAGTAAATTATCAGACTCTCTCAATGATCATCTCCCAGTCTTTATGACTAGATATTTCACACGTCCAGTTAAACAGCATATTTACAAAACAGCATGTAACCTTTCCAAGTTTAACCCAAAAATGTTCATTAATACACTATCATCTATTAACTGGAATCTTCCTAAAAATCCTCCCCTTAGACAATGCTGTAAATTAATTCAATACAACTTTTCATAAGCTACATAGCCTTACACCTAGAAGGAAGAGACTGAGAACAAATAATGCAATTTGGCTATCCAAAAAGACTAGAATGCCAATGCAGGATAGGAAAAATGCATGGAAAAAATGGTAAAAATAAAAAACACTACATTATACTGAAAACTTCAGAATGATTTGCAATTATACTAAAAAGCAAATAAATGAAGAAAAAAATATACTATAACAACTTTCAGAATACTACCAAATACAACCCTAAAAATGTTTGGAAATATATTAAAGAAATCTTACATCACAGCCAAAATATCAACCCGATCCCCTCTCCTGATAACTCACCACTCAAAACTGCAATACAGTTCAGATTTTATTTTGCAGATAGTATAGCATCTCTAACATAGGATCATAGGAGATTACTAGGCTGTTGACCTATTTTGATCTCAAGGCAATGCCTTTTTCTAATTAAGCCTGCTATGTAGAAAGCTTTCCTTACTACAGTAGATACGGATTCACTATACAATCTCGAAATACTGAAATGTCGAATTTCAGTGTTTCGAGACTGAATAGTCGAAAAACCACATACACGAAAACCCACAATCACGAATACTACAATCGTGACCATTCACACACACACACACAAACCAGGACATAATCACACACACACATACACCTACCTAACTAAACAAACATAACAACACACACAAACACACTTAACCTACCTCTAAGCAGGGAGGCAAGCCCCCCTGTACCCCTCACACCCCCCTACTTATATATTCTAACTCCAAGGTCGCACTAAACACACAAACACAAAAAAAAACACCACCACACACACTCACTCACACTAAAATCCCTACCCATTATCCTCAAACACACAACACTTACCTGAAACCCCGATAAATCCACAAACTGCACCACAAGTCACGGACGCGACACCATGATAGTGGCAGATTCGACATATACGGATTCGGCATAGTGTAGTTTTGGTTAACTGCACTTTCTACTATTCGGTCTCGATGTACTGAATTTCGACATTTCAGTACATCGAGATTATCTAGTGTATCCGTAGAGACACAGTGGTCAAAGTTAAGGTTGCAGTCAGCTTGTGATCCCATGTCACTTACCACTTTGTGGGTACTTAAGGTATTCCTCAACATCTAATCTCAATCCGACCCAACAGCCACTTATCACTACATCCACTTTCACCTTCATACATGTGCCCACATCCTATACAAAACTACTCTTAAACAAACGTAAACTGTACTCTTCTTCAGCTGATGACCTTCCAAGTTGAGTACCTAAGAACAGCAGCCAATATTATTGCCTATCCTATCTCAAGCCTTATAAATAGGTCAGTCGAGGAATCCCATATTCTCTCTGTCTGGAAAAACTCACACATTTTCCCTCTGCACAATGGAAAGTCAAAGTCAAAGTAAACTTTATTGTCATTCAACCATAACCATACCCCAAGTTGCAACTGAATGAAATTACATTCCTCCAAGCTCATGCACAAAAAATATACAGCAGAACACAGCAACATATGTCAAGAAACAGTAAATACTTCAACAGCAACAATGAAGAGCCAACTGAAGACCAGAAGCTTAAAACTAACACGATATATGGGTAACTTCCATCATCCCGCTACTAACTCCATGCATCACCATCAACTTAACATTCTTACTGTAACTGAAACCTGACTTAAACCCAGCATAAACGACTCCAAAGTTACATCTCCCAGCTATAATGTCATCTGTAGTGACTGTATAAAAAGGAAAGGTAGTGGTATTGCTTTAATATTTCCCAATACCTCCCACATTTCCCCTTACAGCAAACCAATACCAAAATTCGGTTCAGCAGAGCTTCTTATTGCTTTCCTAAAAACAGACAATTATAAACAAACATGCATTACTGTCTTTTAAATCCCACCAAGACACGTATACTGAAAAATATCCCGCATTGAATATCCATAACAATTCTACAATAAATAATACTACTAGGTAATGTGAATGTCAATTTGACGGAAATACACTCTAACCTCTCCGCATCTAGCATAAACCTATATGGTTCCTCACAACTAATTAATAGCCACACACATTAGAGCAAGACATAATACCCTGTTAGGCTGGATCCCAGTATCAGACCCTACCAAATACTCAACTACAAGTAAATTATCAGACTCTCTCAATGATCATCTCCCAGTCTTTATGACTAGATATTTCACATGTCCAGTTAAACAGCATATTTACAAAACAGCATGTAACCTTTCCAAGTTTAACCCAAAAATGTTCATTAATACACTATCATCTATTAACTGGAATCTTCCTAAAAATCCTCCCCTTAGACAATGCTGTAAATTAATTCAATACAACTTTTCATAAGCTACATAGCCTTACACCTAGAAGGAAGAGACTGAGAACAAATAATGCAATTTGGCTATCCAAAAAGACTAGAATGCCAATGCAGGATAGGAAAAATGCATGGAAAAAATGGTAAAAATAAAAAACACTACATTATACTGAAAACTTCAGAATGATTTGCAATTATACTAAAAAGCAAATAAATGAAGAAAAAAATATACTATAACAACTTTCAGAATGCTACCAAACACAACCCTAAAAAAGATTGGAAATCTATTAAAGAAATCTTACATCACAGCCAAAATATTAACCCAAACCCCTCTCCTGATAACTCACCACTCAAAACTGCAATACAGTTCAGATTTTATTTTGCAGATAGTTTAGCATCTCTAACATAGGATCATATGAGATTACTAAGCTGTTGACCTATTTTGCTCACAAGGCGATGCCTTTTTCTAATCAAGCCTGCTATGTAGAAAGCTTTTCTTACTACAGTAGATACACAGTGGTCAAAGTTAAGATTGCAGTCAACTTGTGATCCCAGGTCACTTACCACTTTGTGGGTACTTAGGGTATTCCTCAACATCTAATCCCAATCCAGCCCAACAGTCACATATCACTACATCCACTTTCACCTTCATACATGTGCCCACATCCTGTACAAAACTACTCTTAAACAAACATAAACTGTACTCTTCTTCAGCTGATGACCTTCCAAGTGAGTACCTAAGAACAGCAGCCAATATTATTGCCTAGCGTATCTCAAGCCTTATAAATAAATCAGTCCAGGAATCCCATATTCCCTCTGCCTGGAAAAAGTCACACATTATCCTTCTGCATAATGGAAAGTCAAAGTAAACTTTATTGTCATTCAACCATAACCATACCCAAGTTACAGCTGAATGAAATTACATTCCTCCAGGCTCATGCACAAAAAATATACAGCAGAACACAGCAACATATAGCAACATATGTCAAGAAACAGTAAATACTTCAACAGCAACAATGAAGAGCCAACTGAAGACCAGAAGCTTAAAACAAACACGATACATGGGTAACTTCCATCATCCCGCTGCCAACTCCATGCATCACCATCAACATTTAAATCAGTCCTTTCATCTGACCACCCTCTTCAGCACAGACCTTCTAACTGCCGTTACCAGCATGCCTGAATGGTTACACCATCCCTAGTAACATCCAACTCAATCTCCATCTACAGTCTTTGCAACCACCTCTACCTGCAGGCCCAAATGGCCACAAAATCAACACCAACCACCAAAATCCTATCATCTGAAGCCACTGACCCTCACAGCCCATCATCCAGACCATCTTCTTCACCGTTTCTTACCCCATCCACCGCACCTTAAGATCAATCACTCCATTATCATAGTCCAACAAAAATTCTGCTCCCACACTTTGCATCAGCTCAGCTCATCATTGCAGGTCCAACTTCCACCGCTCCAATGTTATGTTCCAAAACAGACAATAGCAGCCAATAATTCCATTTGGGATACCATGAGCAATGTCTGCCACATCTGCCCACTTGACAATAAAGAGGTGTCAACATTAAAAACAAATCACAAGGTATGACATAAAAACGAAAAGTGCATATCGGGAGCTGGAGAGGCCGCTGCCATATAAGGTGCCCAGGAAGAAATTCAACAGACATTAATAGCTTTACACCTATAGCAATCTTATCTCCCATTGCCAAAATACTTGAAAAATGTAATCAAAAACAATTGCTAGACTATCTCCTGCAGGAAAAACTTCTATCCCCTACACAACATGACTTCTGTCATTCCTACAGTATTAGCACTGTCCTTCTAACTTATATAGACTGTCAATAAAGCTAGAGATAATGGCAAACTAGTCTCTTCCTTATTTCTAAACTTGTCTAATGCCTTCAATGCAGTTTTCCACAGCAAACCTCGACTTCAAATGTCCTCATTAGGTCTGTCTCAGCCCACCCTTCTGTGGTTTAAATGCTACCAGTCCAATAGGAGTCTGTCAGTAAAATGGCACTCTACGCTCTTTCCTTACCTCCCAGTCATCACTGGTGTACCACAAGGCTCTATCCTTGTCCCCCTCCTCTTTAACATTTTCACCAACACCCTCTATACATCCACATAACAGGCCACCCTAATACAACATGCAGATGATTCCACTCTCATTTGCACATCTGACAACATGGTACACCTCAAAAAAAATAAATACTCAGAAAACTTTAACAGCCACCGAAACATGGCTTTGTAACTCACAATTCATGCTCAACCCAAAAAGACCAAACTACTACCCCTCCAAATCCCTCTCTTAAGAAAAATCAAAATTTAATGCCCTCTCTCTTGATAATACAACCATTGAAGTCACTTCTCATAACAAACTATTAGGGGTTATAGTGGATGATAATCTTACATTCAACGTGCATATGCAAAATTACATAAGAAAAACTCAGCAAAAACAAGAAATGCTTTACAGAGCCCAAAACGTTCTCACTGACACAACTAAAACTACACTTGCCACTACTTATCTCCTTTCCACTCTTTTTTATGGTGTTCCCATCCTTATTAACCTGCTGGATTGACAAAAATTAAAACTTGAACAATGTTATAACAAAATTCCAGCAAATACTCCTCCCAGAACCCACCACTGGATAGCACTGAAAAGCCTAAATTGTTTAGAACTGCCTCATCAACTAACATATACACAGACTCTAAACACTTATAAAATTATCCAGTGTCCATCTGCCTGTCCAGTACTAAAAAACATTCTACACAACTAAGTTCTCAGTCATTGCAATCCAGTGACCAAAAACTCGTCTGTCTACAAACCTAGCAAATCTGCTGGGCATTGTCTGTACTCATACAAGGTCGGTAAGGCCTGGAACTCCTTACCTGTACACATCAGGTCTATCACCCCCCCCCGCCATCTTTTAAAACCACTCTTTAAGACTTCCTTGCTAAAATCTGTCTCTGTTCTTGCTCATAAACAGGATAAACTATATCCCTTAATGTGAACAAGTACCTTTTCATTCATTATACCTCTGTGATCTCCCTTCTTCTCTTACTTTTTTACTTCTATCAAATTCTCTTCCCTGACTTTCTCTCTAAATACATCATAAGCCTGTTTTCCCTCACTTCATATTGCAATTAACTTACCTTTAATTTCTCTACAAACTGTCTAAAATTTCTCTAAATATTAAATAATTGTCATTTAACTTGTATTGATTCTTAATCAATGTTTTTATATTATTCCTAATTTGTTATAATTATTTAAACTGTAGATGTTTTTTTATTTTTGGAGATTGTAAAATTATTGTTCTTAAAATGTTTTGTAAAAATTTGGAGCATTTCTTCCCAGGCCTCTGCTGAAAATGGGCTTCTACCCAGTTGGACTTTCCCAGTAATCAAATGTCAATAAATAAATAAATATGTACATGCATATACATGTGTAAATAGTAAACAGTGCATTTTCAGAATTTTGCACATTTTAAAATAAAGTGTAAAGTTCCACTCATATTTTTTGATTCATTCATTGGGATCTTTTGCATCTACTTGAGCTATGGCCAAGTCAGACTGATGGGAATTCAGTTAAATGCCTTATCTGAAGAATGGCACCCATGCTTTATTATGGTGTTAGTACTGGAAAACAAATGGAAGCACCTGGTGTGAGCATACATCTCCTAGCTTTCATAGCATATTAACCATCACCCTGAATGGTAATACAGGCATGTCCTATTATCATTTAATTCTGACAAGTCTGTTTGATTGTAATAGCATTTTATAAACCTGGGGCTGCTTTGATTTATTTGGAGATGAAGTACTGAAGGTTGTTAAGAAAGACTGGAGTGGAGCATTACAGAAGTCTGTAGGAATGCATTTGTTTATTTTAATGTTTACATTCTTTTTTCCTTGTCTTAATATTCATAACGATTCATGTTATGGGTTATTTGATATATGTAAGATATCATTATCATATAATTTGTCGGTGTTCTATTTTGTTTCAGGATGGAGTTTATATTAGCAATTCACATTTTTCTGCCTTTAATTTATTCATGTACTAGCTTAGTCCTACATGGAAGCAACCGACCAGGAGCAGGACGGCAGCGCACCATGCATATTAATAAGGCATGCTGCCCGAGCTCCTAGGCTTACACGGAGCGTATAAGAGTGCAGGGGGCATGCCTGAGAGCAGAGCTCTTAGAATAAACATGCCCCTGCAATGTAGAACAGTAGAAAGGGGTATGCAATGAGCATATCCCCACCAACAGTCCCCCTTGTGTATAACAGCAACAGAATGTAGTAATAAAATGAAGAAACCCTATTTTTTTTTTAAATCCGATTGAAGCTAACCATAGGTGCGTGGGTGTGCCCATCGCTTAGATACGATTAAAGCAGCTTAAAAGGCTGAAGAGGATAACAAGGAAGATATATGCAGATGAAGCAGCACAGCAATGGTGTAGTGGGCAGAATATTTGCCTAATGAGTAGGCATGCCCAGTTCGAGTCCCACTGCAGCACATTCTAATTTACATGGCAAAGCAAGTTATGACCAATATTTTTGTTGCATAACCCACTAAATAACATATTATTTATGAACTGGAGTACTGCAGTAAATGCACATGTGAGGTGTCAGTATCATAATGAATAAGGCACTAGTAAGCAGGTCTAAGCACAAATAAGCAGTAGTAAACATATGTAAGCATTAGTAAGCGGCCTTAAGCCCATTTGCATGGCGGTAAGCAATGCCTACACTGGCTAAGCAATTCTAAAGCTAACTCTCTGTAAGCAGATGTAACGGCAGGTTAGCAGTACTTAATGTTGCTCAAACCCGCTTACAACTGCTCTAAAGTGCCTTAATCATCTGTATCCAATGGCCCTGTTCTGCCCATCAACAAAATAAACAGCCATGTAGGTCGCAAATCCAGGACCCTATACACCATAGTCCCAGCAGTTATCCACCAAGCCATCACAGAAGTACAGAACAACCAGGTAGTAGTAAAGAGTCTATATCAGAACATCGAAGTATTAAAACTTTGAATGTTCTGATATCGAACAGTATTCAGCGAACACTAAGAATAGCGAAGCTGCAGAACAGCGAATTCTTTCCTCGGGAAAGAATTTGGTTGGCCGTTTCTGTGGCTTTACTCTTCTTAGCACTGTGGTGGAAAGTTACGGGTTGGGTTCAGGTAAGTGTGCGATTGTTTGTACGTTAGGGTTAGGGGTGGGTTACGTGAGTTAGGGTTACGGCGCGGGTTAGGCGTGTGTGCGATAGTGACAGACTTTAGGGTTAGGGGCGGTTTAAGTGAGTTAGGGATAGGGTGCGGGTTAGGTGAGTGTGCGATAGTGACGGACGTTAGGGTTAGGGTTTGGGTTAAGGTAAGTGGGTAGATAGTAGTGTATGTTTAGTTTAGTGTTAAGTGTATGTGTGTGGTTGCTGTTTGTTTGATGTGCTTGTGTTGTGTGTATGTGTTTCGGAGCAGCGAATTTTTTTCCATGAGAAAAAGCTTGTTGTTCTGAATGTTCAATATTTTCATGTTTAGATGTTTTGGGGCCAATGAAATAGCATTTGCTATTTTCATCTTTCGATAATGTGATATACACGTGTAGTAAACATGTTCTCACCATAGTATAACCAAATTGAACCTGTGAAAAGAATCAATATGCAGTGATATGAGCCATAACCCACTACATAAATTAATATGTGAACTGGAGAACAGCAGTAAGCCCAGAAGTGAGGTGTTCATAGATTAGTACTAGACTAACTGTCCTTTGAAGCCATTTTTTAAGTCTAGCCAATTATCCCATGTGAGAATAAAACCCAGCACCTCGTGTCTATAAGGTAAAACACCTTATCCATTACACCAACCTCCCACCCTGGTGGAATTATAATAGAGTGTTGAAGTCCCCAATAAAACACAAGGACCCCACAGAGTGTATGTACACATCAATCAGGGATACCAGGCATACATATAAGGTGTAATGAATAATAACACGATACCAAAAAGGCATTATAATGAAGGTCTAATGTAAGCAATTCTAAGTATTGCACAGGCCAGCTTAGGAGGTGTGAGCAATGTGTAGACCAGCTAACTCTTTGTGCCCAGTGGTATACCCCTTTAAACAATGCCAACCTTAGGTAAGCAGGTTTGCCCATAGCTTAGCCTTTTTAAAACTGGCCAATCACAGAAAGGTGCAGGAAATCGGCCCTACTTAATTCCAAGAGGTGGGAATACATCTCATAACTGGTTGTAGTTTCCCTTTGTAGGCACTATGGCAGTAAGGGGAGAAAGAGTGCACTTCCGGGTGCAGTGCTGGTGCATCCCGGAGTCAAAGGTCATGGCAGGACTCCTAGTTAAAGACCATGCACAGAGATTGTTGCAGGGCCAGTACCAGGGCTCCCAATATAAGGTGGAGGCCTGGGACCGTCTCAACCGTGACCTTACCAGTGCCACTGGCATACCCCGAACTGGTGAGCAGGTTAGGCACCACTATGCCGACCTGAAGCGGTGGAAGTGGGATCTCTTGGAGGAGTGGCTCCAAAGGGCTAGAGCTTCAGGGGATGTTCCAGACGTGTGTAAGTATCACCCCAGCATGTGTGTAATAAGTTCCAGCTCAGGTTTATCATGGATAGGTATGGCTAAATATTCCTCTTATGTCCCCCACAGCTGCAACGGAGTGGGCCACAAACCAGGAGGCCTACATCTGCCGCCTGGCGCAGTTGCGATGTGAGGTAGGTCAGTAATACTCATGCTTTTACTGTCATAGGAAATAAAAATAAAAGTAGTAGTAAATTAATTGCTAGTATAAAACCTGTATTGTTCAAGGCAAGTACTGCATACACTACAGAATATGGCAGGAAGAGTCTCATATTGTTTGTATGGCAATAAAAGTGTAATATCCTGACAAAACAGGTCTAACTACTGGACTGCATGTGTATATTCTGGTATCATATGGTAATGTAGATTTACAATCATGTAATAGTACTGTAATATTAAGCACTGTTAACCACACCATGCACTATAAATTGAATGTGCAGGAATGCCTGTATATGACAGGTGTAATCCCCAGAGGCTATTTAGTACAAATGAGAGACACATAGTCAGTAAACAGGGAAAAATGCAGACAACCAAAACCAAATAGCACATGCGACTGAGATGCGAACTGTTGTTTTCTTAGCACACACAGCAACGGTTCAAATCCTGCCAGTGGTAGTAGTCTGCATACAGACTCATACCCCACAGCTGTACAGATACGTCCAGAATGTCTATTAAAGTGGCCCATATCTATTGCGTATCAACCTGTCCCCCTGGGAAAATCAGTGGGATGATCCCAGACATATAGACAGCAAACAGGAAATACAACTGATTGACACACATCTATGACAACAAACCTGGCACACTAGCAACTTCCCAATACCTTATGTGACTAAGAAGGCACTTATATCCCATTTACACCCCCAAATTGTTAAGCTGTGGTCAGAGTGTGTATAGTAAAAGAGTGAGATGTATGTGCATAATAGTAATGTGAAACCTGGTAGTGTGTGTGAAAACATTCAGGTAGTACTAATAAACATTCCACCCACAGGTCTGTCAGATACCAACACTGTGCTCAGAAATACAAGAATGATATGCAGTTGCTCTGAATAATGAGGTATTACACATCACTGTCACCCACACTGTCCTACAACACATAACTGTCTAGGAATTCTGTATAAGAGTGTTGTTATACAAGGTCAGAATGCATAAACACAGGGGATTAATAGGACAGAAAGCAGATTGGAGATACACATCAATATCAATATAGCAGACACAACTGTGATGTGCAGTGTTTAAGTTGTAGTAGACACAGCTATGATCTGAATCCTGGGAGTGGAAGTAGACTGCATATAGATTCATACCTCACAACTGTACACATGAAGCTAGAATGTCCAGTATATGTGCCCATATCTGCTGCCTGTCCCCCTGGTAAGTCTGTGGGATGGTCCCAGATGTGTAGCCAGCAAACAGGGAATACAAGTGATTGTTAACAATCACGAGAACACACCTGTCACTCTAGCAACATCCAAAACTGTTAGGAGAGTAATATTTCAATTATGGCCTATCTACACTCCTATGTTGTCAAGCTGTGACCATAGTGTGTACAGTAACAGAGTGAGATGTATGTGCATAATGCTAATGTGTAATCTGGAACTTTGTGTGGCAACAGTCAGGTAGTGCTAACAAACATTGCTCAAACAGGTAAGTTGGATACAAACACTGTGCTGAGAAATACAGACCAATATAACCTGTACTTGTACTGCCTACCCTGGTATTGTAGGGGATTGTGAACGTTGCAGTTTTTCTGAATAATAAAGTATCACTGGTCACTGTCGCCCACACTATGCTACATAATACAACTGTGTAGGAAAGCATGTACAGGTGTGTGTCAGATCACTAAAGGTGGAAGAAGGCAACATTCTAGATATGTCCAGGCATACCAGCATGTGGTCAACACATGGCCAGAGTCTGTGCAGAAGGAGTTGGATAGCATAGTGCAAAACATCAACCTAGAATCTGGGCATATGTGTACAAACAGTTAGTCAGTGTTAACAAACATTCCCTCCACAGGTATACCAGGTAAGAGATGTACTGCAGGTAAAACCAGTATATATATAATGATGACAACAGCCATATCACTGACCAAAATAAGGCTATATGGTAGTGTAGTAAGACTTGTAATGTAGAGATAACAGCACTGACTAGGAAAGTAATGTGGATTACAGGAATATACTACTTGTTAATTGACATCTTTCTCCCCCCACCTTATCTCCAACAATAATCAACATACCCACCCCAACTGGTATGTACTGACTGATAATGTCCAATTGTTTGATAAATATTTTAATGGTTCCTATGCATGTGCCATATTGAATTATTCCAACATTGTTGGCATGGTCCCATCAACGTACCTGCATGCTGTTTTTATTACCACTGTGGTCCCATATATGCATGTGTTTTGTATGCTATGCAACTGCTCCTTATCTGGTATCTGTGTTAATGGGAATATCTATGCATGCTGTTATACCTAACCCTGGAAAGTGTTGACTATTAATAACCCATATATGATGATGGAATCTAAACACTATAGCACACTTGGGAAGGCTGGTCTCAGCAGACCCACCTGTCCCACCTCATCTGGCCAAGGCACTGTGCACCAGCATGTCTGGGGCCCAACCCCGGTCCTCCCTGTCCATTGGTCCTGCACCACCTTTGGGTGGAACCACCTCAGGGGATGGGGCTCGCCCCCCCTGGGAGTGGGCGTGGACAGGCACCTGTCACCCATTGCTAGGTCGTGGTGTGTAGAGCGATCAACGAGCAATTCGGTGATCTTCTACGCCAGCTCGAGGGCTGCATGTCGCGATTAGAGAGTCTGCCTGGCTCTGTGGGGCTGTGAAGGTGCAGTGGTGACTGCCCATGGGTGGGGACCTCAGTCCCACTGTTACCACTAGGGGGCTTGTGGCTTCCAAAATCCCAACATGCCTCCCCATCAAGGTGTTTACCCCCCACATGTGTCATATACTACCCCTGTATGCATCTTGTGTGTCTTGTCTGTTAACCTACGCGACCTACCTCCCCAATCTTGGGCCACAGAACAGGAAAGGGACAAATTGCTTATATATAAATCTTCATCACACCAGGTATCTGATACTTACAATATTCGGTTGGTCACCTCATTTGGCAATAATACAGGTATCTTTCGGGATATTATCCAAAACCACTGGGACATATTATTAGCACATGACAAATTGGCGGAGGTTTTACTTACCACCGAAATGCCTTTTTTCATATAGACGTGGTCGGACTATATACTCCTTTCTGACCCATTATAAACATACTACACCCTCGCGGACTGTACAGACCACTTTAATTGGTGAGAAAGTATTGGGCTGCTACCCATGTGGTCACTGCAGTTTTTGCACCCACATTTGTAAAACCAAGGAATTTGCTAGTAAAAACAGTTCACACATTTTTGAGATTAGATGTTTTGGTAATTGTAGCAGTGACTGGGTAGTGTATTTGGCTACATGTTTTTGTTCCACATTTTACGTGGGTCAAACCGCATGTCCTTTTAAACATAGAATTAGCAAACATTTAAGTGATATTAGGAACAAAAGAACAACTAATGCCTTATATAAGCATACATTCACCCATGCCACTGGTAAATTTAATTTTGTAATAATAGATAGAATTCAGGGATACAGAGGCAATACATCTGGATGGCATTCCATACTCAACAATAAAGAACTAAGTTGGATTGTTAGACTAGGAGCATTGTTTAAGCCTGGTCTTAATGAATCCATTTAATGTTTCTAATCAATTTAGAATGTATCAATCAGCATGTAGTAGGATGTGCCGTTATCGCATATATATGTATTTTTAACTCTATGTTACCAATGCACTGAAGAAGGCTTTAGTATTTTTGCCGAAACTGGTATAGTATTATGGTTATTACACATTGTTGTGATAACTAAATAAATTATTTTTCCTCATATGTTTGGTGCTGGACAATTTTTCTGTTTGAATTGAAGTAGTTCGGTCTGTGCACCGTGTCTCCCTGCATGCTTGGATGATTCCTTTGGACACAATTAGAGAGTCAGCCTGGCTCTGCGGCTGAGCCCCCAGCAGAGCCACCTTTGGGGCTGTGAAGGTGCAGTGGTGACTGCCCATGGGTGGGGACCTCAGTCCCACTGTTACCGCTAGGGGGCTTGTGGGCTTCCGAAATCCAAACATGCCTCCCCATCAAGGTGTTTACCCCTCACATCTGCATATACCAACCCTGTATGCGTCTTGTGTGTCTTGTCTGTTAACCTAACCGACCTACCTCCCCAAATTTACCTACTACCCCTCCCCAACATCCCACTCTCACCTGAAAAAAAGGGCAATCTGTTCCCACAAAAAAATCTCAGCCCGTACATAGCTGTCCATTTTGCATACATGTCCACTGGACATATGTAATCCGGTCTAATTGGCATCACAGCTTATTATTGTTGTCCTCACCCCTCTCCCAGGGGTTTGAGTGTCCAAATCTACCTCCAAATTCAGTGTATATGCACAGCTGTTGCTGTAGAAGAAATAGGCAGCTATGGACCTTCTCAACACCCTTCCTGCATATCCCTACCTATTTTCCACTACTGTCTTTCCCTCTTTGTGCCCCTTTTTCACCACTTTCCTATTAACCCTTTTTTTCTTTTCTTTTAAAGAAATTAGCGTAGGGGTAAGCTGGAGTAAGCACTTTTAAGCAGCAGTAAGCGGGGACTAAGCCTGTTTGTGCGGGGGTAAGCACTGCCTACACAGATTAAGCAATTTAGAAGCTAACTGAGTATAAGAAACTGTAACCGGAAGTTAGCAGTGCTTCCGTCAAACACGTGCAAGCGGGGTCTAAGCCTGTTTGTGCGGGGGTAAGCACTGCCTACACAGATTAAGCAATTTAGAAGCTAACTGAGTATAAGAAACTGTAACCGGAAGTTAGCAGTGCTTCCGCCAAACACGTGCAAACCCACTTACAACTACTTTAAAGTGCCTTAATCACTCTGTCTCCAATGGCCTGTGTTCTGCCCAGCAACAAAATAAACATCTTCTGCAAGGTTCAAACCCAGGACTCTGCACACCGTAGACAAAGTAATTTACCACTAAGCCATGCCAGATATACACAAATCTGATGTTGTCAGAAACATGTCATCCAGTCATGCAACAGTATAGAGAATGTATACCAACATCTAGAAGTATGTGTGTGTGTGTAAATATATTGATATCTAAACAGATACAACATATCTATATATGTATATATATATATATATATATATATATATATATATATATATATATATATATATGTGTATTTAGAAATATATACATATATATAAATATATATGAACATATATACATTCAAATGCCTACATTGACACATATACATATATGTAAGCAGATATATATCTATGTAGATATATACGGACATAGTTATATATATATGTCAGCAGATATATATATATATATATATATATATATATATATATATATATATATATATATATATATATACATACACATATAGGTATATATGGACATACATGTGTAGATATCAATGGGAGATTAACTAAATCATAAATGTCCACATGCACCATTAATGGGGTTGAGAGGCCTCAAACAATATAACAATATACGTCTTGTACGAATAGGTATACCCACCCCCCGCACAGCCAAACACGTCCGCTCTGCAAAACACTACCAAGTGTTGCAGATCCCATAACCAGGTCCTGACACGACATGGACACAAGATGTTAACAGTACTACATCTTACCTGTATGATGTCAGGCTGGTAGTGGTAACATATCATGCAGTACAGTCTGGCTTCCATAGGAAATGTAAAATGTGGACGCTATCAACCCCCCCAGAATACATATACACAGACACATATATGCAAATACAGATATACACACACACATATATATATATATATATATATATATATATATATATATATATATATATATATATATATATATAACTCATGTAGTAGGCGCACACAATATGGAACAGCCACTATGTCTACAGTTAACACCCTAACAACTGGACACTGGATGAGCCACCCATACAAATTACATATGTTTCCTGCAACATATACTCACAGAGAGATCATAGGATAAAACACCACACACAGGTTTGCAGAAATGGAATACCTTTATTTGTGTACTATTAAAGATGTATATGCCATGTCATATAGATGTTCAGACACTAACATCCATATAAACAGAGTAATGCAACTGTGAAACAGTTATACTAATACAGTAGTCTGGAAAGGTCCACAACTGTTGCTGTCCGGGCCAAGCCCTTCAAATCATACAATAGTAATGACAGACTGGGCCACAGGATACCACACAGTCAACAGTAAGTCATGCAGGTGTATAGTCCAGCAGCCCCTATCTACACTCTGTACACAATCACTAGGTGGTACAGACTTCAGTTGGCCAAATGGGATGTAACTGATACATAACAAGGCATAACTGACACCATCACAGGCACACTGGCAAACAGAGCAGTCTGTATGGCAGGAGGCATTAGGCCTGCAGTAACCCACTTTATGTAAGTAATGTCAAGATAGGTGAAATGTATGGTACTGTACATCCAGATACCTTATGGCAGCTCACCCCTACTACCCCCAAATTTTGTAACAGCCTAGGTTATGTATGGTGCATCCCCCCCAGACTCAATAATACAGGGCCATATACCACTGTTACATACACTGGCCTCTGGAGTACATATGGGCACACATGTATTGCGTAGGTGAAGCCCACACATATATGGCCCTAGCCCCACCGTATGTGTGGGGAATACAACAGCAGTGGACTGCTGGCAGGAATGGCAGCGTGGTATACATATATGTGCATATCTATCACTATCTGTATATGTGTAGACATATAATGCTCTGTATATGTATATATCTGGGTGTGTATAGGCATATCTATGTACACATACACACCCATCTATGCATGTGGATATGTACATGTGTAATTATCTATATAGATATCTTGATAATCATATCTACGTATATATTCAGCATATGTCCTGAACATGGGGTGTAGCCCTACCTCAGCCCCTATAGTCCCAATTCCATAGTGCAAGGGGATGTTGGTATGTATAGCAGGTATATTAGTAGACTATTGCTACTGTAATAGGGATTGTCTTCACAGACATGGTGTGTGTGTGGGAGGTCACATCAGCTATTCACATGTGCACCATTGGCTACTGACAGACACCCTAAGGACATCATAGTGCAGTATCGCTGCAAGCACGTAATGCTCCTGTGGACTACAGCAGAGATATTGGCCAATAGATGTGGACATTCTGACACACTCTGTACAGTCCAGAGGTATACACAGAACCCCTTAGTGGAGAACATATGGACCAAGCCTGACAATATGGATGTTAACAGCCATGTAGATGGGTATAACACACAATGACTGGTATACATTCACCCCCATAGGTTATGCATTCACACACCCCTGTTTGTCCTGACACATAATAACTGCTGGTACAGAGATGCTAAGGCCAGAAACTACCCACTAGATATTATCATATATCTGTACAGCATTCCACTGTTCTGTCTGACATACATGACAGTTAAGGGATGCCCGGCAGAAGTACATCTGGCAAGTATCTGCACATGGCATCTCACTGGGTAAGTACACTAAGCTGCTAGACATGTAACAAAGCACTGTGCAGGCTACAGGCAGACTGGCTCAACAC
The DNA here is from genome assembly GCF_019279795.1 of Protopterus annectens. Lineage (NCBI taxonomy): Eukaryota > Metazoa > Chordata > Ceratodontiformes > Protopteridae > Protopterus > Protopterus annectens. The sequence continues at coordinate 751,568,736 of NC_056729.1, forward strand.
TGGCCTACATCTCCTATGGGGGAATGCACATGTATCTGCATATATAGCAGGCTCTACAGGCATGTCACAGCACAGGGTAAGATACACCTGTGTGGAAGTGCATAACCACAACCAATGTGAACACAGCCACAGCCACATATGGTAAGCTAGCATAATATTACAGTATATGGATTATCTGTTCAACACCATCCTCATATGTGCCACTCACATACTAACCCTACATATACTGGGCCACTATACAGTGTGGTCTGATGCCTGTCTGTGGTATGGGACATGTGTGTGTATGGCCCTACAAACATGTAAGCCAATACAGTAACATACAGTGGAGCAGCATGTAACATCAGATAGGACGGGACCTAGAACAATGAAATCTACCACAGTCTGTACACAGGCCAAGGTACATATTGACAATACACACACTGTCAACATTCACCATAAGTACACAGACCTCAGTACTGTACAAACAACCACAGAATGTCCAGGTTATGTCATCAAATATAACCCCTATTGTACATAACATGTGTAGCAGTCGGATATCTCACTGGCTTGTTATCAGATATGATTACATTAATTATGGTGTACAACACATATGCACCTCTTAATCCATGACATATGTACAAAGGTTGACAGAGTTGTGGCTGGAAGCACATACACAGGGCCAATATTGACATGTTGCTGTGCTAACATCTTACATTTATTGTAACACGGTTTGTAGCAAAATATGTCCTATGAGGCTTATGAAGTCAGTAACTGCCCTGGCTTTCAACATCTACAGACTGCAATCTTCACACTATCATCTGCAGTTCACAGATATATGCACTGTGGGTAACACATGAAACCAAAGGCACCACACACTGCTCAGTCTGCAGATGACCCTACTGATGGGGAGTCCTCATAAACATCGAACTGACATGACAGGTATTAATACATGTAGCACAGCCATAATTGCACACTCCCTGTTAAACCAACATTACTCTGAATGCAGTATAGCAGCACTTACAGTCTGTAGTCAGGTCAAGCACATTCCCCTCCTGTGTGTTGGCCTGTTTCCACAGTGTATGTTGTCAGAGGTAAATCCCCAATCCATCTGAGATGCTGTTTGCCAAACAACAGATTGAGTTCCTGCTCACAGTGAATGGAAAGGCCCAACACCAACATGATGTTCCTAGATATTGGAGTGTGTTTCCATGCAATTGGCTATGGGAATGTTACCACAGCTGTTCCACATGCAATCAGCTAGGAGAGGGCTGCAATTCATGCAGAGGCCATCAGCTGATCATGAGCATCCCTTAAAATGCACATACTGCTGCCTAAGCAAAGCAGGTGTAGGTCTCCACATCCATCAGTGAGGGAGTAAGAGAGGCAAACAGAGGCAATGACAAGTCAAGGAGGGGTGGAAGAGTAAAACTTATGCATGTTTGGGTCACACACCTACCAGCACAGGGTATCAGACCCCTGATGACTATGTAGTGCTGTTATAGTCCTATGCATTGGATGCACCACATAGGTTACCTGTTGTGCAGTCCTCAGAACATATATGCAATGGTGAGTGACATCTGCAACAGGGATATGGTAGCTATACTGTAGGTGAAGTACACACGCCTATCTGCATGAACAGGTGCCAGCGTCAACACAGCCACACTTTCACAGGGATGCACACACATTGACACACTTGGCAGGGCCAGGGATACAGATCATCACTAGTGAGATTGCCACAAGACATTACTGTGCATGTATCACATGCACCACACAGGTCATACGGAGGTTATATGGGCAAAGGGAATGGGAAGGTGTCTGACATCAGACAGCATGCTTCAGTATGCCACTGGGGCTAGTAGTGAGTGTGGATGTGATTATACGCATCATACAACACACACACAAACACACAGGGTGGAAGTACTGACATGCATGGGTGCATTTCTGCACTGGTATGTGGTGGTCGACTGTGCCAAATGGCTACACAAGACTAGGTGAAGGGTATACCTTGGCATCAGGCCACATGACAGTGGTCTGCAGTATGGCTCAGGGCTGTGGTTTATGCATTTGCCCACACTGGTGGGTATTGTAGCCACCATCCAGTCACCTGGGTGACTATTGCATGTGGCCACTGCTCTGCATCACTTGCCATGTATGTGTTCCTTAGTCCATGACATGGATGGTGTCTGTGGTATGCACACCTCACACATGCATATACAGTGACATGTGGAACTGTACCTGGGCTGTGGGCCCATGTTGTGTACGCAGATTATCATCAGATGTGCCAGTCTTGGCCACCTGTGGCAGGAACTGGTAATGGATAGCAGGTTACCCTCCACCTACATTGATAGCATGCTAACAGCATTCCCTGGTGTCAGTGGCATCTGTCCATAAAGGGCATGTTTTCAGGCATGGTATGTCCTTTGTGGATCACATGTGATGGCACCACAGGTGTTGCAGGTGTCCAGTGGGGAACATGGGGAAGGTGCACTGTCTGCATGTATATGCCTATTGGACAGATTGATAGGGTGCCATGCCCTCTGTAGGCCAGTGCAATCACTCCATAGTTACTAACAGTGGCCAATATGCAGTGTATTACACACATATTGGCTGTTACCTTGGTGTGTGTGTGTGTGTGTGTGTGTGTGTGTGTGTGTGTGTGTGTGTGTGTGTGTGTGTGTGTGTGACATGGGTTGAGAGTGTGCTCTGGGTAATACTGGGGTTGCTAACTGTGATTGCCTGGCCTTGATGTCACATGTATGGGTATGAATTTGCACCCCAGCCTCTCGGCTATTTCACATCTGTTATCCCTGTACAGTGGACATTGTGATATACTAGGGTCACCATATAAGAAATTTGCAAAACCCACTCCACATTAGGCCCAGGTGTCACACACTCACACAGGATAGGCATTACAAACACACACACATAAGCACCTGTCATGTCTGGGAGTAGAACCTCTACTTAACTAGTTTATCACACTACATCACTATGCAGTTATAGTGCGCACCATTGAGATTACTGGAGTACTTGTTCCCCAAAGGTATATATCACATTGGATGACATCTACAGGATTTCCCAAGTAGGACGTTCGAATTGTAGTGAGTGTGGCTAGGCTAAAATGCACTGCTCCTTACACAGACAGTGACACACACACAAACCATCAACAACCAACATGTGTGGGTATAGAACCCCTAACAGAGGGCTTTATCACACTACAGCATGAGGCTATTATAGGACACACCACGGGGATTACTGGGGAACTCTTTCCCCAAAGGTGTATTTCACAATGAATGACATCCACAGGATTGCCAAAGTATGGCATTTGAAATGTATTGAGTGTGACTAGCCTAAAATGCATTGCTCCCTACACAGACATTGCAACACACACAAAAAATCCAGAACCAACATGTGTGGGTATAGAAACCCTAACAGAGGTCTATATCACACTACAGCAGTATGCAGTTATGGCATGCGCTATGGAGATTACTGGGCTCCATCCTTCCAGGAGGTGTATTTTTAGGTGGATAACATCAGCAGCCTTGCCAAAGTAGAGCATACGAATTGTATGGAGTGTGACTACCCTAAAAGGCATTGTTCTCTACAGAGACAGGGTCAAACAGACACACACACAAACACACACACTTGTTAAGTCTGGGATTAGAACTCCTACCTAGTTAATTTATCATACTACAGCAATAAACAGTTATGGGACGTGGTATGGAGATTACGGGGCTAAAACCTTCCTAGAGGTGTAGTTCTTGGTGGATGACATCAGCAGCCTTCCCAAAGTAGAGCATTTCAATTGTAGGGAGTGTGACTACCCTAAAAAACATTGCTTGCTACACAGACAGACACCCACACACAGTTGCTGCTGGGGTTAGAACTCCTACCTAACCATTTTATTACACTACAGCAGTATGCAGTTATGGGACGTGCCATGAAGATAACTGGGATACAACCTTCCCAGAAGTATATGTCTAGGTGGATGACATCAGCAGCCTTACCAAAGTAGAGCATTTAAATTGCAGGGGGTGTGACTATCCTAAATCAGGGAGACACACACACAGCTGCTAAGGCTGGTGTTAGAACTCCTACCTAACTATTTTATCACACTACAGCAGTATGCGGTTACAGGATGCACCACAGAGATTACTGGGATACAATTTTCCCAGAGGTGTATTTCCAGGTGGATGACATCAGCAGCCTTACCAAAGTAGAGCATTTAAACTGTAGGGGGTGTGACTACCCTAAAAAACATTGCTTTCTACACAAACAGACACACACACACTTGCCAAGGTTGGGGTTAGAACACCTACCTATTTTATCACACTATACAGTTCTGGGACACGCCATGGAGATTACTGGGATACAACCTTCCCAGAGGTGTATTTCTAGGTGAATGACATCAGCAGCCTTACCAAAGTAGAGCATTTCAATTGTAGGGACTTTGACCACCCTAAAAAGCATTGCTCTTTACACAGACACACACACACAGCTGCCAAGTCTGGGTTAGAACTCCTACCTAACTAGTTTACCACACTACAGCAGTACACAGTTATGGGATGCACCATGGAGATTACTGGGCTAAAATTCTCCCAAAGGTGCTAATTCACAGTTGATGACCTCAGCATGCTTGTCATAGTGGGGCTATGGGGAGGGTAGTGTGTGTACATGGGCCATAACCCATTCATCTAGGTGTTGACACGCCACATGCGGGCACAACCTTGCTCATATTTCACAAGTATGTGTATACAGCTGCTAAATGACTACATCCTTGAACAGTCATGTTGCACAACTGGCACGTGCACCACATACTCTGTAATGCTGACAGATACCGGTGGCTAGTATCTGCAGTGAGTGACATCTGACCCTCGTGTGGTTGTGGCACTTTGGCTGTGTGCTGGGTGGGACAGGCCTAGATGGCTCCTTGTTACAGTCACCCTCTTACACACATCTATGTACATCTACCTTTGGCTTATTATAGTGTGTTGTCATTATATATATGCCTGCATTCCTATCCACTGTGTGTGCAAAGCATGAGTGGTGCACTAACATCTGTGGCTGCCAGACATGTCTGGTCTACTGGTGTTTGCAGACATGGCCTTCATGTGTTTAAGTGTGTGAGCATTCCCCAGTATGACCTTTTAGTATGTTGTTGACTGACATTGTCTTCATTTCTATAAGTGTGCGGGCATGCCCAGTATGGCCATCTGTACTGAATGTGTGGATCGAGTCCAGGTAGTTTGTACTGCAGTGCTGACCTTTGTGTACACCTACAGGTAGCATGCTGTCTCTGCAGGGTGTCCGTAGATCATTTGGCATTGATTGTTACTACAATACTGCATAGGATGGGGGGGCACACCTGACTATTTCTACATTTCTACACAGGATTGGGGGGGCACACCTGACTGTTACTATATTTCTACATAGGTTGGGGGTTGCACACCTGACTATTTCCACATTTCTACACAGGATTGGGGGGTACACCTGACTGTTACTACATTTCTATGCAGGATGGGGGGGCACAACTGACTATTTCTAGGTTTCTACACATTATTGGGGGGCACATCTGACTGTGACTACATTTCTGCATAGGATGGGGGGCACACCTGACACTTGTACACATTTGCTAGGACTGTACTGGTATGTCAGGTACTCCATTTCAGTCTGTAGTCTGACCTATCATGCTGACTAGAGGCATACCAGTGTACTACAGATCTTAGCTTTTAATTACCTACATATTAGTTTCTGACTTCCTACCCTTCAGAACTGACATCCCACTGCCTGACCTGCTGTAGTCTGTCTGTGTAGGCCTGGGGGGAGGTGACCCATAGACCTCATTCAGAGGCCATAGCACAGCCTTTGTTTGTGTTTGTCTACACCTGCCCTGCTTGCTGACTGTTGTTGGGTATGTGAACCCCCTGACTAGCATGTGTGAGTCACTTAACTTGTGGGTGTCCCAGTATTGAGGGTGGTGCTGCAGGGCTGCCTATGTCAGATGCACATAGTACACTCCCTACAGATGGTTAAGCACAGGTAGTGTAATGTTTGACATCCTTTTTACTGTATGTGAGAGTCAGAGAGAGAGGTGTTATTCCCTGGGACCCTCCTGTGTCAGTGTATGTGCTATGCATTGCCTCTTTGCCAAGGCCAGGGCATACTGGGAATGCCTCCTTCTGCCTACTGGGGCAGGCTCAGGTTGTTCCACCTCTGAGTCACTCTGTGCCTGTGCAGGCCTTAGCAATGGTGGAGGGCTGTGTGGCCAGGCCCCATGATGTTCCTGCTGCAGCTGTTTCCCCAGGATCATATTGAGTAGCATGGCACATACAAGGACAATTTGGGTACATGTAGTTGGTGAGTACTGCAAGGCTCCACTGGAAGTGTCCAGGCACTGGAACCATGACTTGAGCATCCCAAACACATGCTCTACTATAATCCTGGTATGTGCGTGTGCCTCATTATGCAGTTCTTGTTCAGGTGTGTGCATTTCTAATAGGTGTCATCAGCCACGGCTCCAGTGCATATCCAGCATCCCCCACTAGGTGACCATCAGGGATGCCCCCATTGGCAAATCTCTGGTACATCTGCATCAGATGCCAGATGTGGGAATCGTGATAACTTCCAGGGCAGCCGCACATTCATTATTATGCCCTGGGCATCGCACATGAACCTGGCAGTTGATGGAGGGGAAGCCCTTGTGGTTGCTGTAGACCTTACCCTGCTCACTGGGTGATGCTTTGATGCATATGTGTGTGCAGTCTATAGCACCCACTACCTCAGGGTATTCTGCTATTTGGTGGAACAGTTGCATATTGCTGGGCAACGCCTCACGGGTGTTGGGGAAATATACGTGCTCACAGACATTTGCTGACATGGCATCCAGGAACTGGTGGAGTACCCTGGATGCTGATGCCTGTGAAGTCCCCATCATATCCCCAGTTGGCCTTTGGAAGGTACTTGTAGTTAGTATTCATAGGCCTACACATACCTTGGTATACACTGGGATGGGTTCCCCTCTCTTAGTTCTGTGTGTCACGCGTGGCCGGCACAACTTAATAATTTGCTGTAGGAGGCCCCTGTCCACCATATAGCGCTCCACTATCTCCAGCTCATGAGCCCCTGGTAGGTTACAGTGGGTCTCTACACTCTTCTCTGTCTCCTCACTGTGGGTTGGTTGACAGCATTCACATCCTCACCCCCCCTCTGCCTCTTCCACAAGTTGTTGTATGATATATATTGTAGCTCCTATCATTTTGCTGTTGTGAGTGTTAAAAGTTCCCAGCTTGTTTACACCGGTGGTGTAGAGTGTGGGAAAAAACAGAGGGGAAGGTGTTTGCATAGTTTATAGCAGTGTTCTGGGCTGAGCTGGTCTGCTGCCTGTGTAATTGGCTGATTCTGATACATTTCACCTGCCAACTAAGCTAGTTCTTTTTGATTACCTTCCTACTGCTGTTTTCCCTTCCCATTGCCTTCCTGTTTAAGCCCGGGTGCGTGCCACACAGAGTGCTCAAATGTGCACACTGCTACTATTTCCTGGTTTAACTTCTTTTTTCTTCCTGTAAAACCCGGTGTGTGATGGGCACACCTGCTTAGACTTTGTAAAGAGTGCTAGGCAGGTTTAGACACACCCCCTAGCTTAGTTGTGTTAAACTAGGAGCAAACCCGTGCCACAGGGTTCCAATTCACTTACAGTATGCCTGACACCCTCCCATGATGTCGCCTAGCTTATAAGCTTGCACCAAGCTATTCCTACTTTTACTCTGTTGAGACCTAACTCACATGCTGGGGAAAACTGGGATTCACTATCCTTCCCCTCATTTGCATAGGATTGCCTGCTAATGCATAGTTACATCTCTCACACTGAGCCTCCTCCCTTAGCAACCATTACTCACTGGCCATGTTGTCTTCTGCCTGCCATTGACTTGCATGGCAGAATACTGATTTTAGTTAGAATGCATTATTTAGGTTCATTTTGTTATTTTCCCCCATCCCGTTTGCGTGCCGCTGCCCTATGCTTAAACATCCGAGATCGGCTAAAAAAAATATAAGTTCATTTTTGTATTTTTTTTTAATATTTGCAATGCCACTGGCCTTATACTTGGCCATTGGCATGCTTACTACATAATATCCAGCCTTTATTTGGAGCTGTCACAGCTCCGTTTTGGATTTTGCAGAAATGTACTTGGTTACTAACCGAGTACATTTCTGCAGATAGCACTAGTCCTGCACGGACGGTTGCAGGCTTTCTGGATTGCAAAACCACCTCATTTGCATGGATCTCTCCTGAAAATGGGGTGATTTGCATACAAGGGCTTAGTCCATGCAGGATTAGTGGAGGAGTGCTCGTGCACACCCCTGCAGGCTGTTCCTGAATCGCACGGCAGACATATTGCCTGCTTGAGCTCCTGCACTGATCTTGCACGCCGTGCAAACTATAGAGAATCTGGGGTAAAATGAATAGTTTAATATACCAATGGCAAGATTCAATACAGCCTACATGGTCCATTAACACTGTGTACACATTGCATGGAACATGCACACTGTAGCTCAATGTTTTAGATTGGTGTATAAAGCCACGCACAGCCATGCAAACAAGGTAAACACTGTGGCATGCAAATGACAGCATATGCTGAATTGTATGCTAATTGACCATTCCAGGATGGAGGAACTATTCAACAAGCTGCAAAGCAACTGTGTAGACTCAGTGATGTGTTTTTTCTGTGCATTACAATACCTATTGGAATACAGCTATGGACAGGAGTCTACACAGAAACAATGTTAGGGGTTGATGTTGCATTAGTTCATGTGTATGTGCAACAGGCTGAAGTCTATGCTACTGCTGCTGCTAATAGACCAAGGCCAGGAAGGGGAGGAGTTTTCAGACCCTGGGTAACTTATCACAACCTACATTATGTGGAAACTGTAGAGTGCTAAATCGGGCATAGAGACACACTACAGGAGCTCTGCAACCTCTGTCATCCTCATCTCAGAGCCATGGCAAACCAAGGGTAACCCATTCCAGTGGAGACAAAGGTATGTGTAGCACTTAGAATCTTAGCTACAGACACCTTTCAGAGACCAACAGGGAACATGCTGGGTGTGTCACAGGCATCAGCATCTGGGAACCTCCATCAGTTCTTGAATGCTATGCTCCAACATGCTAGTGACCACATATATTTTCCCTGTACTCCTGATGATAGGGCCAGATATTTACAGGAGTTTTACCCAGTGGCACAGTACCCTGAAGTACTGGGTGCCATAGATTGCACAAATGTAGAAATTAAGGCACCACCCAAGGACCAGGGAATGCTCTACATTAATAGAAAGGGCTTCCACTCTATTAACTGCCAAGTCATGTGCAATGGCAAGGGAATCATCTTGAATGTGTGTGCTGGCATCCCTGAAAGTCACCACAACTCACATATCTGACATACCTCCCAGCTGTATTAGATGTTCACTACGGAGATATCTCACAAGGTCATTTACTGGGGGATGCAGGTTATGCACCAAAACCATGGATGATGACACCCATCAGAAATGCACACACACATGCTTAAGAGTGCCTTTGGGTTGCTGAAGTCGCAGTTCCAGTGCATATAAACATCTGGGGGAGCCCTGCAGTATAATCAGCGGACATGTACTGAAATATTCACTGAATGTGCCATGCTACACAACTTCATCCAGAGAAAACAGCTTCAGCAGGATCAACAAGAGGAAGGAGCACACATCCCACCATGAATGCCAAGGTCACCACAGTCACACGTAGGTGAAGACTTACAGGGAGAACCAGCAGCTACTGTGGGTGCAAGCAGATGTAGGTGTGCTCAATATGCTCTTGCATTGGTTAAGAGACAACACACATTTCCTCACTACCTAAGGGCCTAAACCCTTCCTTCTATGCAAATATAGTAAAATCAATGCCAGGTAACTTTCACAACCTTTACCTCCCCATGTATTGGCTGTGTACTGCTTGCATCCAACAGAGTCACCCTGAACTATATCTGTTGCAACTGCTGGGTTTACAAGGTAACTGTTGAACCTGGAGTGTATTGTGTAATAATATGAATGACTGGCATATCCTTGCATTTTGTTACTTGGTAGTGTAAGCAAGTAAAAGGTAGGAGATTTCTACAGAAATAATCTTAACTTGTGACAGCAGAGACTTATATGTGTCCATTATTAAGTAGTGAGCCTCAGGCATCAACGATACAGTCGTACCTCTTAAAAGTAGTGATGGTCATGCATGCCCTCAGTTTAGCACCATATGTTTGTACTGGAAAGTCATTAAAGAGAGACATTAAAAAGTAGTGATATACACTGCAGTTTCAGACTCCACAACCCTCACAAGATCATTCACAATAAAGTTGGAAAATTTTAATGCTATCAACTGTCTAACTTTCTAAGACCAATATAAATCAAAGGTACAATTACCAGTTCAACATCACAAATGCAGATATACTAAGCAATAAGTCAGCTATGCACCGTGAGCATCAGACACACAGTTTATGTATCACTGAATCCAAAACATACAAAACACGGATATGGCACAGTTATCATCACTTGCACAGGGTGTTGGGGGGCAGGAAGCCTAGGCTGACACAAAAGGTAGGTGAGTGTGTATGAGTAAGAAGAAGAAGCAGGCAGACATTTGGATAAAGCAACAAATGGCCAGTGAAACAAAATGAGTTTTAAGCTGCATGGCTGAACCATGTAACTGTTGTTTGTGTGTCTGTAGGCATCCTCGAGGTGAAATAAGTGTGTGAGTGTCTGCATGAACATGCCCAAGTTCTGTGCTAGATCTACATCTTGGTATGGTGGATAGGTATGAGCCATACATGGTAGAGGTGGCAGTTCGCCATTGCCATCCCTGATCATGAGCACTGGCTTTGTCAGTAGTTGCACTGGCATGTCCAAGCCTATTGTCAGATGCACTGTTGCTACCTGAATGTGACTGATGTCTGCTGGGTGAGATAGCCTCATGAGTACTCTCAGGACCATGACCGCATAGCCTGCCATGTCTGGGTGTGGACAACTCACCCATTAATAGAGCAGTGGAAGTACTGCCACTATGGCAGTGTGATCAGGCATGGCCACATTGGCTAAAAGCAGATGATGTGGCTGACCTATGCCCACAATGATGCTGTCCCCCTCCCAGAAAAGGTTCTATCAAAAAGCACTGCTCATTCTAACATGCCATTCATCCAATCCATTGAACAGGCAACACAGTGAAGGTAGTCATGCATGTCAGCCTGTGCCACATCTACAACCCTAAGCATTTCTATGAAGTACCTATGGAAACATGCCCATGCCTCCATAATACCCCTAACATATGTTGAGTGGCATGAAAAGAGACACCTGGGTCAGGTTGAGGATGGATAGCAGGCCTCCTACAAGCAAGCACCCATAACAACCCTCCTGTATGGCACCTCATCCACACTTTGGCTATGGCCAGACTCAACAGGCACTGAAGCTGCAATAACCACATTTTCCTGATCGACTGTCTTGCCGTCCACCTGTCCAATATCTGTAGGTTCAGTGGAATTGGTAGATGTAGGCCTACTGGCTGTGTCCAATGGAATTTCAGGAGATGGCTGTATGTCAACCTCAGTGTCAGAATCAACCTTTGCATGTCCTGACTGTGCCTCTATTTGGCCACCATCATCATCCGAGTCTGCTGATACTCTGACATCAGGTGGTAGAACTACCACACTTCCACTGTCAGGATCACCTCTGATAATAAGCAACAAACACAGTAAAAATTAATGCCTACACTACTATAGTCCAATATATGCTAAAACATAACAGTGCTGCCACTATTAAACAGTACAGCAATGCACAGAACAGTCTTGACATCAACATTACACACTAAAATATTTCTTTAAATTTATCATCAGTACTGACATAAAAATGTTTGGCTTACCATGTGTAGATGATGGTATTCTCTGTATTTCAGCGGGTCCTAGAAGAAGTTATGCAAAAGGTAAGGGCAACATCATCACAATTAACAAAGGTAATACTTTTATATGTCCATTAACTATGCTTTCAACAAGCGCTTGGATGACAACTCCAACCTAAGTCCATGTGTAATCCATTAGAATGTGTTGTTAACTGTAGCACTCTTCCAACACCCCCCCCCTCAAAAAAAAAATCTTTTGAAACAGAACTAATGTATTGATTTAAATTGTTTTACTATATAACAATATTTAACAATTGAGATACAAAATCATATCTGGAAACTCCTTCTGGGACACGCTTGCTGTCCCTGAAACAGTAGCACAAATGTCAAGGACATGCTGTTCTGTACTTTCCTGGGAACTGTTTGGATCCCTGACAGTGGACAGGAGCTCTTCATTTGCTGTTAGTGGTGGATTTGTAGCATGCCCCCCAGTACCCATCTGATCACAGCCCACTCTCCTCCATGCAAATGAGATTATGTCAGTGGCCCTATGGCACACCTGGTCATATATCCTGCTTTGGCCACCCACTGCATTAATGTCTATGAAGATCTGTTGCCAAATTTGCATTCTGCTTGAGATATCTCCATGTCCCCTCTCAAGCTGGAAGGCACCATTTCATCTAAATGCTTCAACAATGACCTGATTTTTCAGGGCTAATGAAGACTGTTTTTCAAGGACTGAGCTTGAATGGCATAGTCTTAGGTGTCCTAAAAGACAACAGAAGGATAATACATGTAAGTAACATATAACTACAAAATAACTGTTCCCAGATAAAACAGGAAAGGTAGGATTTCAGTATTACCCACCGGAGAAGCATAAACAGTCTAGAGATTTGAAATATGAACAACAGGCCAGATGCAAAAAAGGAGAGTAACAATAGCAATATATCCATGTATATGCCATACAGAAATGCAGCTTTGTTCCCCACCACCAAAAGAACAGGCACATGGCACTTTTTGCTAACAAACTATCTATGAAATGCTAAATGTTCTATCTAAATGAAACCAGATCTTCTTCTTCTTTCAGCTGTTCCCATTTGGGGTCGCCAAAGTGGATCATCTGTTTCCATTTCTTCCTGTCCTCTACATCTTGCTCTGTCACACCAACCACCTACATGTCCTCTCTCACTACATCCATAAGCCTTATCTTAGGCCTTCCTCTTTTCCTGTTACCTGGCAGCTCCATCCTTAGCAGCCTTTTTCCAATATACCAAGCATCCCTCCTCAGCACATGTCCAAACCAATACAATCTCTCCTTGCTGGTTTTGTCTCTAAACTGTCCAACCTCAGCTGACCTTCTAATATACTGATTCCTGATTCTGTCCATCCTCATCACATCAAATGCAAATCTTAACATCTTTAACTCTGCCACCACCAGCTCTGACTTCTGCCTTTTTGTCAATGTCACTGTCTCCAACACATATAACATAGCTGGTCTCACTACCCTTTGTAGACCTTCCCTTCCACTCTTACTGGTACCTGTCTTTCACAAATCCCTCCTGACACTCTTCTCCACCCACTCCACCCTGCCTGTACTCTCTTCTTCACCTCTCTTCCACACTCACCATTACTCTGAATTGTTGATCCCACGTATTTAAACTTATCCACCTTCACCAACTCTTCTCCCTGCATCCTCACCATTCCTTTATCCTCCCTTTCATTCACACACATTTATTTACTTATTTATTTATTTATTTGCATTTGTTTACTGGAAAGTTCCGACTAGATGCAGGTCCATTTTCAGCAGAGGTCCGGGGAGAAGAGACCCACAAAATTATAAATGAGCATAGTACATGAACAACTGAATTTATGGTATTAAAGACAATGACATACAGTAAACAGAGCAATTGGTTACATTAATTGAATATACATAGACATTGTCCATTCGATTCTCAGTTAGAGCGTCTACTGTGTGACGACATGCGTGAATGGGCGTTCCTTCATTGAAGGTTGTGCGTTAGGCCTGGCAAGCCAGCACGTAAAACTCTACTGCCAATCATTAGCGGACCGGAGTTCCGCTGTGGCGACCCCTAACCGGGAAAAGCCGAAAGGCACACACACAAAGAACCAATGAATTACACAGAAATAGTAGACTTATCAATATCTGGCTAAAGACCAGGAATATAAAAGGCTAAATGTACTTAAGGTCTTACATATTCTGAACCAGCTAGTATGACCTCAGTCATTTATACAATGTTCAGGTAAGAATTCAAGGGATGAAGAGAAGAAGATGGAAGGTTTTTAGTCGGGATTGGAACAAGAACAGAGCCAGTGCATTTTTAGGTGAGACTTAAGTGCAGTCTTGAAGTGACTGCTAGAAGGTAGTGTGGTTATAGAGGGGGATAGGTTGTTCCATAGTCGGGATATGGCACAGGAGAATAAAGCTTCTCCTGCTGAGTTTTTGGATTTAGTGATAAGAAGTAGATTTTTGCTGTTGGAGTGTATGAGTTTAGTGGAGCAGTAGGGCTGGAGGAGGTTCTGAAGGGATGAGATTTTAAGAGTATGGTTTACTAGTTTGTGGGCAAGTGAGAGTTGATTTAGGTGAAGAAACTGAGGAAGTTCAACCCACTCAAGTTCCCTAAGTGAAATACAGTGGTGACTGAGATAGGATGCGCCAGAAGCAATTTTTGCAGTTTTATTGTAGCAAGCCTCGAGCTTGTTGAGGTCTGTCTGTCTAAGGCTGGTAAGTATAGGAGAGGCATAAAGTAAGGTGGAGGTTAGTTGGAAATTGGCAATAGAAATTCTGGATGTCTTGGTGAGGTATTGTTTGTTTCTATATAATGTACCTAGCTTTTTGAATATTTTTTATGGTAACAGATTTGTGGGTCTCAAATCTGAGATTGCTGTCAATCCCTACACCAAGTAGTTTGGTGTGATCTGCTGGGGAGATAATAGTATTGTCTTTGGCCAAAATATTGAAGTGGGGGGTAATTTGGATAGGTTTAGAGGGTTGGAAGATAAGGAGTTTAGTCTTGCTTGGATTGAGTAGTAGCTGGGCATTGGATAGCCAGCTTTCAACAGATGAGAATGATTCCTGTGTGATCTTTTGGAGATCTGGTATTGTTGGGGCAGAGCAGATGAGGGTGGAGTTATCTGCATACTGTATGAGAGAAGCATGCTTGGTGGTGGTATGTAAGTCATTGGTAAAAAGGGAGAATAGTAGGGAGCCAAGAATGGATCCTTGGGGAACACCGAGTCTAACAGGAAGTCAAGGAGATAGGTTATCATTCCAAGCAACTGATTGTTGGTGGCCAGTTAGATAGCTGTGGCACCAGTCAGTACCTGATTGGGAAAAAGGATAGGTTAGTGAGATTAAAGAGTAGTATTTTGTGTGAGATCATGTCAAAAGCCTTTGACAGATCCAGAAATATAGCAGTGGAGAACATGCCATTGTTTGTATGACGAAGGACAGTGTTGGTGAAAGAAAGCAAGGCAGCAGTAGTGCTGTGATATGGCCTGAGGCCATGTTGGGTGCTGGAGATGAGGTTATTAGTTAGGAGGTAGTCTAAGACTTGAGAGTTAATGCATTTCTCAAGTATCTTGGAAAGTGGAGAAAGGATGGCAATGGGGTGGTAATTGGAAAGATCAGTGGAGGATCTGCCTTTATGGAGGGGAATATGTGATATTTTCCACAGAGTGTGGATATAGCTTTCTGATATGGAACAGTTAATTAACATAGAAACTGGATATGCTAGGGCACTGGCTGTTATTTTAGGTATTCTGAAGGGGGATTGTCAGCTGCAAGTTTTTGGGCTTAAGTTTTGACAGAAGTCTTTTTATATAGAAGGTGGGTACTGAGGAGAAGGAAAAGTGGGGGTGAAGTATTTGGGTTGGGTGTGGGGGGAGTGGATGGAGGGTAGTGTTGTTTGGCTAAAGACAGAATGGTTTCAGTGAAGTGTTTATTGAAAGAGCCAGCAATAGTTCTTGAGGAGGTGGGAATGGTAGGTGCAGAGGTGTCTACCCGGGTGGAGGATGGAGTTTATTGTGGACCAGAACTGCTTAGGGTATGGTGGGGAGAGTTTAAGGTGGACTCATAGTATAGGGTTTTATCTATTTTTATTTGCTTTTTGACCTTATTGCACAATTCAAAGAAATATTGCCTAGAGGAGGGGGGGTTTGTTAGGTGCCAATGTTCCCAAGCCTTATCTCTGATTTTCATTAGCACCATGGCACTTTTTTGTAGCTAGGGGGGAGTTCTGTGTTTTGAGTCTGGCATTTCTTATGGGGCCATGGGTGTTTAGGATGTTAAGCAAGCCGCTTTTGAAGAAGTGGACAGCTTCATCTAGACTGAGGTTCTTTAGTAGAGTCCAGTTACATTTTTGGAGGAAAGAGATAAAGTAGTGAGGGTTAAAGTTTGCCTTTTTTCAGATTTGTCTATCGATATTGGGTTTAATTTTGTTTAAGTGCTGTCTTAAGAGGAATGTTGGGGAATGGTCATTTAGGCTGCCAGGTAGACAGTCAGCTATATAAGAGTGAGGATCTTTGTTGATTAGTATCCAGTCAAGAATGGTATGGTAGGGATTTTATTTATACATGGAGATGATTGTATTAGTTGAGAGAAACCATGTAGATGGTGTACAGGGTGATTGTTACTACAAGATAGCCAGTTGATATTAAAGTCACCGACGATTATAGTTTCCTGGGGTAGAGAATGATTGGCCCAGTTCAAGAGTTTTTAGCCAGGTGGGAAATAGCACCCAATGATGTTGATGGTTTTATTTGGGTTTAGTTTGTGATTGGCATATAAGATTTCTTAGTTCCCAATCTGGGGAGCAGATTTTTTGAGAATTTGGATGTTGAGGTGGTTAGTGCTACTCCACCCCCTTTCTTGGATAGTCTATCTACACGAAGGATGTTGTAGCCAGAGGGGAGCATTTCCTCACTTTTGATGTGAGGTTTGAGCCAGGTTTCAGTTAGGATGAGAATATCAGAGGAGTATAAGGTTATGTTCGCATGTAGGTCTTGGGTTTTATTAGATATGCTTCTGATGTTTAAACACATGATGAGGAGGTCAGATGGCTTTTTGTTAGTTGTAATGAGTGAGATGGGGCAGTTCTTTGGGAGAGTGTTTAGGGTGGAGTTGGTGATGGTGGGACGAGGGTTCAAGTAGACATCACCACTGAGGGCTAATTTAGACAGCGTAGCAAACATTAACTTTATGAAGGTTGTAAATAACCTAACATATTTTAGGGATATGTTTTGTTTAAAAGTAGTATGTATTTGGTAACTGAGTGAGTGAATTGGGATGGAGTTTTTGATGTTAGCGGAAATGCAATTAGTGAGTGGGTGTTGGATAGAAGTTGAGGAGAGGGTGCAGTGAAGATGATTGGGTGTGACTATTGTGCAGTCTTGGTAGGGTGTGAGGTATGCAAGAAGAATGCAGGTAAGGAGTATAATCACCTTATGTTGTAACATGACTGAGTCAGGTGAGAAGTGTGATAGGACGTAGGAGGGTGCTGTATGGTGGAGGAGAGAAGCTCTAAGCTTTGTCCTGATTGGTTGATGGCTATTGAAGTGGCTATAGCTTATAATAAATGTAGACTTAGCAGGGGCAGGTAGGATTTGAGGGCAGGGTGGGGCATGAAGTGAGCCCTTGTATAGCATGGGTGAACGGAGCGGGGCCTAAACCCCAGAGTTATGGATTACCTAAGTAATTATCCAGATAATACTGTCTTTTATTAGTTTATTAGTATATTCTGTCTTAGTCCTGCTTACCTTCATTCCTCTCCTCCCTAGAATGTATCTCTAGGATCTCCTCAACCTGCTCCCTACTCTCACTACAGCTCACAATATCATCCGCAAACATCATAGTTCAAAGGGACTCCCTGTCTGATCTTGTCTATCAACCTGTCCATCACCACTGCAAATAAGAAAGGGCTCAGAGCTGATCCTTGATGCAATCCCACCTCCTCCTTAAATGGATATGTCACTTCTACTGCAGACCTCACCACTGTCACTCTACCCTCGTACATATCTTGTACCACTCTTACATACTTCTCTGTCACTCCCAACTTCCTTAAAGAATACCACAACTCCTCTCTAGACACACTGTCATATGCTTTCTCTAAGTCCACAAAGACACAATGCAACTCCTTCTGACCTTCTCTATACTTCTCCATCAACACTCTCAGAGCAACCATCATCTGTAGTGCTCTTTCCTGGCATGAAACCATACTGCTGCTCACTAATCATCACCTCCCTTATTAACTTAGTTCTGCTACTCTTTCCTATAACTTCATGTTGTAACTGATCAGTGTTATCCCTTTGTAGTTACTACAGCTTTGCACATCACTCTTACTCTTAAAAATCGGCACCAAAACACTTCTTCTCCACTCCTCAGTCATCCTCTCACTTTCTAAGCTTTCAGTAAACAATCTGGTTACAAACTCCACTGCCATCTCTCCTAAACACCTCCATGCTTCCCCAGGTATGTCATCTGGACCAACAGCCTTTCTATTCTTCATCCACTTCATAGCTGTCCTTACTTCCTCCTTGCTAATCTGTTGCAGTTCCTTATTCACTATCCTCACATCATCCAACCTTCTTTCTCTCTCATTCCCTTCATTCACCAGCCCCTCAAAGTACTCTTTTCATCTACTCAACACACTCTCCTAGCTTGTAAATATGTTTCCCTCATTATCCTTAATCACGCTTACTTGCCGCACATCTTTCCCAGCTCAGTCCCTCTGTCTAGCCAATCTGTGCAGGTCCTTTTCTCCCTCCTTATTGTGCAACCTTTCATCCAACTCTCCATATGCCTCATCATTAGCTTTTGCCACCTTTCCCTTCACCATATGCCTCATCCGATTATAGTCCTGTATATTTTCCTCATCTCTCTGACAATCCCACTTTTTTCTTCACCATCCTCTTTCTCTGTATACTCTCCTGTACTTCCTCATTCCACCACCAGATCTCCTTGTCCTCCTTCCTCTGTCCAGATGTCACATCAAACACCTTTCTAGCTGTCTCCTTTACCAGCTCTGCTGTAGTTACCCAGCTATTCGGTAACTCTTCACTGCCACTGGGTGTCTGTCTTAATGCTTCCCTGAACTCCACCTTAAAATCACCCTTTTTCAACTTCCACCATTTGGTCCATGGCACTGCCCTTACACTCCTCCTCTTCTTGATCACCAACACCATCCTACAGACAGCCATCCTATGTTGCCTAACTACAATTTCCCCTGCCAACACTTTACAGTCTCCAGTCTCCTTTAGACTGTCCCTCAACATAGGATATAGTCCACCTGTGTGCATCTTCCTTCACTGTTGTACATCATTCGATGCTCATCCCTTTTCTTAAAATACATATTCACTACAGTCAAGTCCATTCCTTTTGCAAAATCCACTACCATCTGACCTTCTGAATTCCTCTCTTTAGGACTATACCTTCCCATCACTTCCTCACCCCCTGTGTTGCCTTCACCAACATGCCCATTGAAATCCACTCCAATCACATCTCTCTCATCCTTGGTACACTCACCACCACTTCATCCAACTCACTCCAAAATTTTTCATTCTCATCCATCGCACACCCAAGTTGCGAAGCATATGCACTAACAACATTCATCATCACATCATCAATTCCCAGTTTCATAAACATCACTCTATCTGACAATCTTTTCACCTCCAAAACACTCTTGGCATACTCTTCCTTCAGGATAATCTGTTTATTGAATCGCAAGGAAATTGTATTAGATTTGAATACTGATCAGTGCAGTGACTTAGTGGTGAATATTTTTAATGGTGTCCCTACAGCTGTGGAAGCTACCTTACTAAATAAAGGTTTATCATGTGCCCCCCCCCTTGTTTTACTTCAGATATTAATTTTGTTAATAATGTTAAGCAATTTGGATGCTTTGAATTTGTAATGTTGTTTTTCTCAACATTCTTGTGAGGGGAATAATGTAAATAAAAAATAGTTATGTTTAAATATAAAATGCCAGCTTTTAATCCATTCCACCTACAACAACAATACCATCCATCAGTATGATGTTTTGAGCAACAGGTTCTAAAAGAGCTTCATATGCAGGAAGCATATTATTTAGCTCCAGCTATACAAAATATTTTTTAAAAAATCATTAGCTTTAAGTTCACAGAGGTAGAATTTTGATATTATTATCACTCATGCTGATAAGGGAGGTGCTGTTGTTGTTTGGAATAGGTATGACTGTGAACATTGATCACAAAAACAATATGATAATGTTTATATTATAACAAAAGGCATTTAGATCCTGTTACAAAGTTCAAATATTGGCTCAATTCTTTTCTATCAATAGTTAAATAACTTAGCGTGGATGACCCACAAAAAAAAAATTGCCTGATACCTAAAATAAACAAATCTGCTAGCTCTACAACTGGTAGACCTATTGTGGCAGGATGTAGGTCTTTGACAGAGCCACTCTGATTTTTTAGAATATAAACTCAAGCCCCATTTGGAACTTACTCCTTAAATTAAAAACACACAAGATTTTTTCAAAGTTACTGAATCTGAACATGTTGGAGCTATTGTGGGGACTGAGCTAGTAAGTGACTTCCCCCAGGTTTTATTTCCTCACTTTTTCTCAGTATTGATAGACCTTTTAAATTTTGTTTTGAATTTGATTTATTTTTTTGGTACTTACGTATTATCGCAACCAGATTTTCGCAGGAAAACCGTTTGCTTCCCGCTCATTGAATCAGTTTGTGAATGTTGTAAAAAAGTAATATAATGTGTTCTCTTTAGCACTTTACTTTGTTTGGTGCATTGTTATCAATACAAATTGAAATATGTCCTGTTTTTATATACGCACTTTACTGCCAGCATCTCACTTATATTGCACTACGAATTGTAATTGCTGACAATTTACCACCACACAGAAAGACCAAACCAGCGAATGAGCACTCCACAACGTTACAGCACTAAGAAAATCAATAATCAGTGTGAAGTACAATATGTATTTATCAGAACATGCCACCAACCCTAAACTAAACAAAACAAAACCGGTACTGCGAACTTCTTCTGTGAAAAACGCCCCCCAGAATCGGCTGTCCACATAATCCGGTCTCCCTTTTGAAAACCATTACTTATTACAACTCTCTCATTGAAAGGGTTATTTTCAAAGATGTTTACAGATTGTGAAAAAAACTGTTTACCAAGAGCATGATTCCTGTGTCTGTGTTTTCCGTCTCAGGATTCCTTTCACATACTGAAAAAAATCTTTCGTCAATAAGAGAGCAACCATGACAATTTCATCACACGTTTTTAATGTACACATAATAGGAAGAGAAATTTTTCAAATTTTTTTTCTTCCTGAAGATAATCCAAAGTTATTCTTTATCAATAAAGACTTAAAACAACACTTTACTGTGTTTCCTGCACTCGTTTTGATTCCATGATATGAATTTCGCAACCGCGAAAATCTGGTTGCGATAATATCCAAGTACCATTTTTTTTTATAAGAGTGAATGCTACTTGCAGAACAGAGTCATGGGATCTAGTTCTGCCCCTTCTTGTACCAATTTATATATGGGATTTTTTGACTCTCAGGTGATAAATAATGAGATTGCTAATTCATTTTCCAACAATATTGTTTATTGGAAATGCTACCTAGATGACTGTTAGCTGATGTGGCATGGAATTAAAGAAGCACTTAAGGATTTTGGTTCGTTTCTAAATAAGAATGACTATGGTCTTTTATTTACATGTGACTGCGGTTTATTCATGTGTAACTTCCTCAATATTACAGTTATGAAACTATTGGACAGAAGTCTTTCAAGTAGTATATACTTAAAACATTTCATAAAATTTTTTTTTCCATGCCAGTAGTTGCTGCCCTTCCCACATGATTAACAACATTACCTTCTTTCAGGCATACCATCCTTGAAGAATTTGTAGTGAGGAAACAGGATATGGATATAGTGAGTATCGGTTCTTATCATGGGGATATCCAGCTACCAGACTAACTCTCACCACTACTTATCTCCTTCCCTCTCTACTGTATGGCGCCCCTCTGCTTACTAATTTATCCTCCTCACTATCCTCCAAACTAGAAGTATGTTCAATAAAATCTCCAGATTTGCTACCAAAGTCAAATCTTCCTCTCATCACTGTTCCTCCCTTCACTCATTAAACTTGAATATAACCAACTTGACTGACTTTCTCCAAATCATGACTGCCTATAGACTACTATTCCAACCTACCAAGTGCAATATCCTACAACTATATACTCCCCATAGAACACTTAGATCTACCCACCAAAACCTAATTACCATCCATAAACCCAAGCGCCCAGCTGGTCAACTTCTGCTTTCCGTCACCTTAGCCAAAAAATTGAATGTTCTTCCCTCCACTCTGCGATAACCTCGAAAACTTTAAAACTCTTCTTCATTCTCACCTTTACTCAAACAGGAAATGCAACTGTACTCTTCACCCTATACCTCTCAAGGTCTCCACCACTTTTACTCCTGGTTAACCTCTCAGCTAGCTAACCTTGCTCATTTGTATTTTGTATAAATAACTATACTGTAAAATCTAGCCACAAGGCCATTTACCTGTCTTTTACACCTAAACAAAATTGTAATTGTTTGTTTCTTTATGAATGCTACCTGTTTATTTGTCAGTAATGCAAAGTTTCTTAGTAATTATTCATGTAACTATGTATTGTATGAGCTTTTCTCCCCGGGCCTCCACTGCAAACGGGCTCCCCGAGCCCAGTGGACCTCCCCGGTCATCAAACTGGAATAAATAAATAAATAAATAATATAAATAATATAAACCTGCAGATATTAGCAAAGCAACAGACAGTGATAAAACACTGACAAGGCCACAGACTTTACAATACAAAAATAGAAGTCACTCAAATATGTTCAATCAGACCCACAGCTTTCTAAATATTATGAGACTAAGGTATGCCTTCAGAAATTCTGACATATCTGCAGTAATGATGGCTTATTAATGATAATATTGTGCCTAATAATTTAACTTTTACTTTTAGAAAAGAGAAATCTCCGGAACAACATTCTTCTGGCTATAAGAACGTGGATAAAACCAATACAAATGATTGAAGTATTACAGCTAATATTCCAGTAAGATGTTTCCTTTGATAACTTAGTACCCACTGTCAATCTACTTATAAAACAAAAATGTTTTACTCATCTTAATATAACCAGGTCAGATGATATACCCTCTTTCATTAATTGCCAGACTACATGTAGTTTGTTTGTTTGTTTGTGTGGTTCATTTTGTGTTGGACAGACATCTAATCAGTTTAAGCAATGTATTATTTTGCATGTGAGTGATGTTAACTGCAAGAAAGAAAAAAATGCATTCTATAGACATATAATGATACAGCCGAATGTTGTATTTACTTATATTGGAATTCACTCCCCCGGATTCACTAATCTTCCATGCAGGACTAGCTTAGTCCTGCACGGAAGTGCCCATGTAGGAGGAGGATGGCGGCGTGCCATGCATATTAATGAAGGTGCGCTGCCCAACCTCCTAAGCTTACATGGAGCGTGTACAAATGCAGGTGGCATGTCTGAGAGCAGAGCTCTCAGAATTAACATGCCCCTGCAATGTAGAACAGCACAAAGTTGAAATAAATGAGCGAGACCGCTCATATGTGTCTGCATATCCCCACCAACAACCCCCCATATGTACAATAGCAACAGGACATAAAAATCAAAAGAAGAAACCCCGTTATTTTTTTTTTAAACTCTGAGTACAGCTAACCGTAGGTGCGCAGGTGTGCCCATTGCTTAGCTATGGTTAAAGCAGCTTAAAAGGCTGAAGAGGATAACAAGGAATATATATGCAAACAAAGCCGCAGAGCAGTAGTGTAGTGGGCAGAACATTTGCCTAATGAGCAGGCATTCCTGGTTTGAGTCCCACTGCAGCACAGTCTATTTTACATGGCAAAGCATGGTATAACCAATATTTTTATTGCAAATTCCACTAAATAACATATTTATGAATTGGAGTACTGCAGGAAATGCACATGTGAAGAGTCAGTGTCATAATGAGTAAGGCAGTAGTAAGCAGGTGTAAGCGCAGATAAGCAGTAGTAAGCATATGTAAGCACTAGTAAGCATGTTTAAGTGCGTTTGCATGGGGGTAAGCATTGCCTACACAGATTAAGCAAAGTAGAAGCTAACTCAGTGTAAGAAACTATAACCTGAAATAAGCAGTGTTTACCACCATGCAAACCCACTTACAACTGCTTTAAAGTGCCTTAATCACTCTGCATCCACTGAACATGTTGGAGCTATTGTGGGGACTGAGCTAGTAAGTGACTTCCCCCATGTTTTATTTCCTCACTTTTTTCAGTATTGATAGATCTTTTAAATTTTGTTTTGAATTTGATTTTTTTTTTGGTACTTACGTATTATCGCAACCAGATTTTCGCAGGAAAACCGTTTGCTTCCCGCTCATTGAATCAGTTTGTGAATGTTGTAAAAAAGTAATATAATGTGTTCTCTTTAGCACTTTACTTTGTTTGGTGCATTGTTATCAATACAAATTGAAATATGTCCTGTTTTTATGTACGCACTTTACTGCCAGCATCTCACTTATATTGCACTACGAATTGTAATTGCTGACAATTTACCACCACACAGAAAGACCAAACCAGCGAATGAGCACTCCACAACGTTACAGCACTAAGAAAATCAATAATCAGTGTGAAGTACAATATGTATTTATCAGAACATGCCACCAACCCTAAACTAAACAAAACAAAACCGGTACTGCGAACTTCTTCTGTGAAAAACGCCCCCCAGAATCGGCTGTCCACATAATCCGTCTCCTTTGAAAACCATTACTTATTACAACTCTCTCATTGAAAGGGTTATTTTCAAAGATGTTTACAGATTGTGAAAAACTGTTTACCAAGAGCATGATTCCTGTGTCTGTGTTTTCCGTCTCAGGATTCCTTTCACATACTGAAAAAAATCTTTCGTCAATAAGAGAGCAACCATGACAATTTCATCACACGTTTTTAATGTACACATAATAGGAAGAGAAATTTTTCAAATTTTTTTTCTTCCTGAAGATAATCCAAAGTTATTCTTTATCAATAAAGACTTAAAACAACACTTTACTGTGTTTCCTGCACTCGTTTTGATTCCATGATATGAATTTCGCAACCGCAAAAATCTGGTTGCGATAATATCCAAGTACCATTTTTTTTATAAGAGTGAATGCTACTTGCAGAACAGAGTCATGGGATCTAGTTCTGCCCCTTCTTGTACCAATTTATATATGGGATTTTTTGACTCTCAGGTGATAAATAATGAGATTGCTAATTCATTTTCCAACAATATTGTTTATTGGAAATGCTACCTAGATGACTGTTAGCTGATGTGGCATGGAATTAAAGAAGCACTTAAGGATTTTGGTTCGTTTCTAAATAAGAATGACTATGGTCTTTTATTTACATGTGACTGCGGTTTATTCATGTGTAACTTCCTCAATATTACAGTTATGAAACTATTGGACAGAAGTCTTTCAAGTAGTATATACTTAAAACATTTCATAAAATTTTTTTTTCCATGCCAGTAGTTGCTGCCCTTCCCACATGATTAACAACATTACCTTCTTTCAGGCATACCATCCTTGAAGAATTTGTAGTGAGGAAACAGGATATGGATATAGTGAGTATCGGTTCTTATCATGGGGATATCCAGCTACCAGACTAACTCTCACCACTACTTATCTCCTTCCCTCTCTACTGTATGGCGCCCCTCTGCTTACTAATTTATCCTCCTCACTATCCTCCAAACTAGAAGTATGTTCAATAAAATCTCCAGATTTGCTACCAAAGTCAAATCTTCCTCTCATCACTGTTCCTCCCTTCACTCATTAAGCCTATAGACTACTATTCCAACCTACCAACTGCCCTGCACCATCCAATATCCTACAACTATATACTTCCCATAGAACACTTAGATCTACCCACCAAAACCTAATTACCATCCATAAACCCAAGCGCCCAGCTGGTCAACTTCTGCTTTCCGTCACCTTAGCCAAAAAATTTAATGTTCTTCCCTCCACTCTGCGATAACCTCGAAAACTTTAAAACTCTTCTTCATTCTCACCTTTACTCAAACAGGAAATGCAACTGTACTCTTCACCCTATACCTCTCAAGGTCTCCACCACTTTTACTCCTGGTTAACCTCTCAGCTAGCTAACCTTGCTCATTTGTATTTTGTATAAATAACTATACTGTAAAATCTAGCCACAAGGCCATTTACCTGTCTTTTACACCTAAACAAAACTGTAATTGTTTGTTTCTTTATGACTGCTACCTGTTTATTTGTCAGTAATGCAAAGTTTCTTAGTAATTATTCATGTAACTATGTATTGTTTGAGCTTTTCTCCCTGGGCCTCCACTGCAAACGGGCTCCCCGAGCCCAGTGGACCTCCCCGGTCATCAAACTGGAATAAATAAATAAATAAATAAATAATATAAATAATATAAACCTGCAGATATTAGCAGAGCAACAGACAGTGATAAAACACTGACAAGGCCACAGACTTTACAATACAAAAATAGAAGTCACTCAAATATGTTCAATCAGACCCACAGCTTTCTAAATATGAGACTAAGGTATGCCTTCAGAAATTCTGACATATCTGCAGTAATGATGGATTATTAATGATAATATTGTGCCTAATAATTTAACTTTTACTTTTAGAAAAGTGAAATCTCCGGAACAACATTCTTCTGGCTATAAGAACGTGGATAAAACCAATACAAATGATTGAAGTATTACAGATAATATTCCAGTAAGATGTTTCCTTTGATAACTTAGTACCCACTGTCAATCTACTTACAAAACAAAAATGTTTTACTTATCTTAATATAACCAGGTCAGATGATATACCCTCTTTCATTAATTGCCAGACTCCATGTAGTTTATTTGTTTGTTTGTGTGGTTCATTTTGTGTTGGACAAACATCTAATCAGTTTAAGCAATGTATTATTTTGCATGTGAGTGATGTTAACTGCAAGAAAGAAAAAACTGCATTCTATAGACATATAATGATACAGCCGAATGTTGTATTTACTTATATTGGAATTCACTCCCCCGGATTCACTAATCTTCCATGCAGGACTAGCTTAGTCCTGCACGGAAGTGCCCATGTAGGAGGAGGATGGCAGCGTGCCATGCATATTAATGAAGGCGCACTGCCCGACCTCCTAAGCTTACATGGAGTGTGAACAAATGCAGGTGGCATGTCTGAGAGCAGAGCTCTCAGAATTAACATGCCCCTGCAATGTAGAACAGCACAAAGTTGAAATAAATGAGCGAGACCGCTCATATGTGTCTGCATATCCCCACCAACAACCCCCCATATGTACAATAGCAACAGGACATAAAATCAAAAGAAGAAACCCGTTATTTTTTTTTAAACTCTGAGTACAGCTAACCGTAGGTGCGCAGGTGTGCCCATTGCTTAGCTATGGTTAAAGCAGCTTAAAAGGCTGAAGAGGATAACAAGGAATATATATGCAAACAAAGCCGCAGAGCAGTAGTGTAGTGGGCAGAACATTTGCCTAATGAGCAGGCATTCCTGGTTTGAGTCCCACTGCAGCACAGTCTATTTTACATGGCAAAGCATGGTATAACCAATATTTTTATTGCAAATTCCACTAAATAACATATTTATGAATTGGAGTACTGCAGGAAATGCACATGTGAAGAGTCAGTGTCATAATGAGTAAGGCAGTAGTAAGCAGGTGTAAGCACAGATAAGCAGTAGTAAGCATATGTAAGCACTAGTAAGCATGTTTAAGTGCGTTTGCATGGGGGTAAGCATTGCCTACACAGATTAAGCAAAGTAGAAGCTAACTCAGTGTAAGAAACTATAACCTGAAATAAGCAGTGTTTACCACCATGCAAACCCACTTACAACTGCTTTAAAGTGCCTTAATCACTCTGCATCCACTGGCCCGTGTTCTGTCCAGCAACAAAATAAACAGCCATGCAGGTCTTGAACCCAGGACCCTATACACAATAGCCCCAGTAGCTATGCAGCAAGCCATCACAGAAGTACAGAAGAATGAGGTAGTAGTAAACATGTCCTCATCATAGTATAACCAAACTGAACCTGTGAAAGGCATCAGTATACAGTCATATGTGCCATAACTGACTACATAACATAAATATGTGAACTGGAGTACAGCAATAATCCTAGAAGTGAGGTGTACTGGTAAAAGAGTGTCGAAGTCTCAAATAAAACACAAGGACCCCATAGAGTGTATGTACACATCAATCAGGGATACCAGGCATACATATAAGGTGTAATGAATAATAACACAATGCTAAAAAGGCATTATAATGAATGTCTACTGTAGGTAACACAAAGCATTGCACAGACCAGCTTAGGAGGTGTGAGCAATGTGTACACCATAAATAAATAAGGTAACCTGGTCACCAACACGATAAACAACCTTGAAATTAGACAATAAAGCATAGAACCGAAGCTGTCACAGGAAACAGAAGTTTAATCCACAAGCCACAAACAGTTCACATAAATGCCTCCAAATACACAGTACGTTTTTGTTTCTCCTACTTCATCAGATGTGGGCTGCTTCCAAAGCTAACACCTTTTATAGAGCACATTGTTTCAATTAACAAATCAGCTTTGCTAAGCAATCAACTTGTAATTGAGAAAAAGAGAAAAAAGTGCTTTTGTGCTTTTAACCTGATGTTAACATTTTATGTTTTATATGATACAAATTTAAAGGTGTGTATCAATACATTACTAAATCACATACTCTTATTATAAATAACCATTCACTTTTAAAACTGTGTTAAATTTTGGTAAAATGCATGAATGAATTAAAAATACTAAATAAGTAAAAATGAAATGAAACTTTCCTTTGATGAAAGAAATACTTCTGCAAAAACTAATCCATTTAGCACCATCTAGTGGCCATACAAAGATTTTGCAAGGAACAACAAAATAACAAACCATTCCCTTTTCCTTAAAACATAACTTACATAAAGTGAGTTCTAAAAATGCCTACTTTAATATATGCTTGGTCTATAAATACATACATATGTTAAAAATTAATTTATTACTGTTTGATTAAAAAACCTATTAAAAAACATGTTATTAAAATTGCATTCAAATGAACATTAAATAAAAATTACTTAACAAAAAAGATGTTTAGTAAAAAGTATGTAGAGAGTTCATAAAGCATTTAGGACTCTTTATAAGTAAGGTTTGAACAACTTTCTTGAAATTCCTATTAGACACATATTACAATTTGGCTGATCTTATTTTCAAAAGGGGGGCCATGGAAATATTTTCGTTAAGACCAGGGGCTTTGTTTGCCTCTAGTAATAGTTGCCAGTACAGCTCCCTATATTCTATTCTTTCTTCCCACAGCCCTCCCCTTTTATCTATGTCTACTCTCTCAATAACATAAAATGTAAATTGTGGCTCCCGGCATTCCTTAGTATGCTTATATAGTGCATTTGTTTCCGTTTTTACTAGTATGTCATATATATGTTCGTATATTCTCCTTTTAAGTTTCCTTTCTGTTTGTGCAACATAAACAGCATGCCCTGTCTTACACAATGCCAGCTATACCAAGCCTTTAGAATCACAATTATTAAAGTCCCTACTTTCTAGCTTTATGTTTCTACTTTCTATAAAAACTTCATCTTTGTTTATAACATATGTGCATTAAGTAACAATGACCACATTTAAATGTACCTTTCTTTATTCTCCTATTAGGATATCGGGTATCTGTATTACCTTCCAATAGTTTTTTGAGGTTATTGGAATTTTTTTATACTACTTTTAAATTACTTTTCGAAATGTTGTCCAAATCAGTGAAAGCTATGAATCTATTCCATTCATTTTCAACTATTTCTCTCACTATCCTTGAACTGGCATTGTACTCTAATACCAATGCATTACTGAAATTCTCATCCACATTTTTTGTATTTACTTCCTTCTCAGTAGCATCTATACCCAATATAGGTTTACATTTACTCTTCCTACCTTCCATCACCTCTATCTCCGTCTTTTCTATTAACCAGTCAGGATAACTTCTATTCTTAAACATTTTTCTAAGAACATTCATTTCTTCCATAAAATCATCATCATTTGAAGTTATCCTACATGACCTAATATACTGGCCTTTTACTATATTCCTTTTATAATGCATAGGATGAGCACTCTTATAGTGTAGGTAAGAGTTTGAATAGGTCTTTTTCCTATAAACCTTGGACTGAAATGTATTGTCTTTTTTATATATTTCTATGTCCAAGAATTCTAGGGTATCTTCACTCAAGGAATAAGTGAATTCTAAAAAATCTGTACTTGTATTTAAAAAATCTAAAATACTGGTACCTGTTCACTCGGTGCCACCCAAAGAATACAAATGTCATCCAAAAATCTCTTATATTGTATCCAACACCTCTTATATTGTGATTGTAAAACAAATTTCTCTTCCCATTTAGCCAAAACCAGATTCAGATATGTAGGGGCACAGGCTGCCCCATTGCTACTCCCTTTATCTGGTGAAAGTATTCTCCCTTAAAATAAATGAAGTTATACTTTAGAACCAGATCAATCAACTGCATAATTACTGTACATTCATTATGACTTAAAGTGTTATCTTCAAACACTATTTCTTCCAGTAATTTTAATCCTTGTTCGTGGGGTATGCTTGAAAACAAGTCTACTACATCTATAGTCAAAAATCTTAGATGCTCTTTCCATAAATCCTGTTTTAAACCTCTTAAAAAATCCCTAGAGTCTTTTAATATATTACACCTTTTTACCCATATTGCCTTCAATTTCCCATCTATAAACTTAGCAAGTGGTAAGGTTTTAGATCCTTCAGCTGAAACTATTGGTCGCAAGGGTGGATTCATTTCATCCTTATGTATTTTCGGAATCCCGAACATGGTGGGCATTATTGGCTTCTCCACTTTTAAATAACCATATGTCTTACTGTCTATTAAACCATCTACCAATAATTCCTCTAGTACCATATCTATACGTCTGTACGCTATATTAATTTCATTTATAGACACGTTGGAATATTTATCAGGATCCCTCAAAATTTCATTCATTTTCCCCTCATAAGTCATATTGTCCATAAGAACCATTCCGCCACCCTTGTCTGGTTTCATAATTCTTAGATTTTTGTCACCCCTAATTTCTTTTAAGGTCTTGCTTTCAAGTGGGTTCAAATTATTTTT
This sequence comes from Protopterus annectens, assembly GCF_019279795.1. Taxonomy (NCBI): domain Eukaryota; kingdom Metazoa; phylum Chordata; order Ceratodontiformes; family Protopteridae; genus Protopterus; species Protopterus annectens. The sequence continues at coordinate 751,599,881 of NC_056729.1, forward strand.
GTATTTTACCTTATTAAAACTATCCCTAACCCCTCTTTCTATTATATTTTCCAAGTTTTTTATCTGGGGATGTAGGGGGGGATTAAATACACTTCTCCTAGTCATTCTTGTTGGTTCATATTTAATATTCTGACTAAAAATGGTTTGAAAATTAATTTTTCTAGTAAATTCCTTTACATCCATTAATGTTCTAGCAAGATCTCCTCTATTCCAAGGAATAAATTTGATACCCTTACTTAGTAAACTAAAATGTTCATTTGTTAAAATTATGTGACTAAAATTATAAATACTAAAATCACACTTAATAAATTTAAAAGGGTTAATTTCATCTTGAACAATGTCTGAAATTTCTAAGTCAGGGTGGTTGGTACTAACCATATTCAGTACCTCATCCTCCCCCTTCTTGCTTCCCCTCGAAAATTCGAGTCCTGTCTTTCATTTTGGTATCCATCCCTATTCTTTAACCTTTCAGATCTCCTTAAAGGAAAATCATCTCTAAAATCATCCAAATCTATAACACGTTCACTGACCCTCACATTATCATTTCCTTTTCCTACCTCACTGTTCCTCCATTCCCAATGCCTCCCTCCTACCTTAGGTTTAGGGTATGCACTATCATTTTTATACTCATTTAAGTCTCTCTCAAGTTTTTTTACTTTACGTTTAATTAATTCATTGCACTGTCCATCTATGTCCTTCCTAATGTTGTCATACTTCACTCTTTCCTCAGGAATGGTGTGAATCAAATCATCTTTTATACATTCATTTAACATTTCTACTTCCTTAACAATTCATCTTTCACTCTATTGTTTTCTACTATCATACATCTTAATACATCAAGCCCACATCTGTTGTAAATTTCTACAAGTTCTTTATACATATTGCTACCAAACACAACATTATTGGGAAATTTGAAACTTCTTAGTCCCTTGGGGACTATATTTTCAGAAATGCATTCAGTTAAATAGGCATTTTCAATGTCCAATGATTTATATTTGTAGAGCAGTTTTTCAAACCTGACCAGTTTCACTCTGTAGCTTTCAGAAACTGGTTCAGATCTGGCTGTTTTGTTTTTATAATCTGCCAAAACTAGCCTTCAGCCAGTTATGAAAGTCCATTGCAGATTCACTTTGTCCATTGCCAGCTGGCGAACTGGCCAATTTTGATGCATCCACTTGTTCACTTCTTCCACTACTATCAGTTTCTCCTCTTCCTGCCAAAATCCTTGGTGTGTTGTAAAATTAGTGTTATTTGAAGCAGAACTACAAGTATTAGATACACCACCATTGCGCCTTCTCGCTTTTTGCCAGCCGTTTTCTTCCTGGTTCCTCCCCTCAAATGCCCTGTTAACACAGTCAACCATTGAGTGGCTCAGTGGAGTCAAAGATCTATCAATTGGGACAACTGCCCAATCAATTTCCTGGTTTGACCAACCTCTTCCTTGCTGGTCCTGTCATCACCTTCCATGCTCGTTTCATCTTCCATAAGGCTAGCAACAAAAACTATAAATAAATAAGGTAACCTGGTCACCAACACGATAAACAACCTTGAAATTAGACAGTATGATGACCCAGAAGGTAAAACAATAAAGCATAGAACCGAAGCTGTCACAGGAAACAGAAGTTTAATCCACAAGCCACAAACAGTTTACATAAACGCCTCCAAATACACAGTACGTTGCTTTCTCCTACTTCATCAGATGTGGGCTGCTTCCAAAGCTAACACCTTTTATAGAGCACATTGTTTCAATTAACAAATCAGCTTTGCTAAGCAATCAACTTGTAATTGAGAAAAAGAGAAACAAGTGCTTTTGTGCTTTTAACCTGATGTTAACATTTTATGTTTTATATGATAAAATTTAAAGGTGTGTATCAATACATTACTAAATCACATACTCTTATTATAAATAACCATTCACTTTTAAAACTGTGTTAAATTTTGTAAAATGCATGAATGAATTAAAAATACTAAATAAGTAAAAATGAAATGAAACTTTCCTTTGATGAAAGAAATACTTCTGCAAAACTAATCCATTTAGCACCATCTAGTGGCCATACAAAGATTTTGCAAGGAACAACAAAATAACAAACCATTCCCTTTTCCTTAAAACATAACTTACATAAAGTGAGTTCTAAAATGCCTACTTTAATATATGCTTGGTCTATAAATACATACATATGTTAAAATTAATTTATTACTGTTTGATTAAAAAACTTATTAAAAAACATGTTATTAAAATTGCATTCAAATGAACATTAAATAAAAATTACTTAACAAAAAAGATGTTTAGTAAAAAGTATGTAGAGAGTTTATAAAGCATTTAGGACTCTTTATAAGTAAGGTTTGAGCAACTTTCTTGAAATTCCTATTAGACACATATTACAATTTGGCTGATCTTATTTTCAAAAGGGGGGCTATGGAAATATTTTCGTGTTCGGGATTCCGAAAATACATAAGGATGAAATGAATCCACCCTTGCGACCAATAGTTTCGGCTGAAGGATCTAAAACCTTACCACTTGCTAAGTTTATAGATGGGAAATTGAAGGCAATATGGGTAAAAAGGTGTAATATATTAAAAGACTCTTGGGATTTTTTAAGAGGTTTAAAACAGGATTTATGGAAAGAGCATCTAAGATTTTTGACTATAGATGTAGTAGACTTGTTTTCAAGCATACCCCACGAACAAGGATTAAAATTACTGGAAGAAATAGTGTTTGAAGATAACACTTTAAGTCATAATGAATGTACAGTAATTATGCAGTTGATTGATCTGGTTCTAAAGTATAACTTCATTTATTTTAAGCCAGAATACTTTCACCAGATAAAGGGAGTAGCAATGGGGGCAGCCTGTGCCCCTACATATGCGAATCTGGTTTTGGCTAAATGGGAAGAGAAATTTGTTTTACAATCACAATATAAGAGGTGTTGGATACAATATAAGAGATTTTTGGATGACATTTGTATTCTTTGGGTGGCAAAAGTGAACAGGTACCAGTATTTATAGATTTTTAAATACAAGTACAGATTTTTAGAATTCACTTATTCCTTGAGTGAAGATACCCTAGAATTCTTGGACATTGAAATATATAAAAAAGACAATACATTTCAGTCCAAGGTTTATAGGAAAAGACCTATTCAAACTCTTACCTACACTATAAGAGTGCTCATCCTATGCATTATAAAAGGAATATAGTAAAAGGCCAGTATATTAGGTCATGTAGGATGACTTCAAATGATGATGATTTTATGGAAGAAATGAATGTTCTTAGAAAAATGTTTAAGAATAGAAGTTATCCTGACTGGTTAATAGAAAAGACGGAGATAGAGGTGATGGAAGGTAGGAAGAGTAAATTTAAACCTATATTGGGTATAGATGCTACTGAGAAGGAAGTAAATACAAAAAATGTGGATGAGAATTTCAGTAATGCATTGGTATTAGAGTACAATGCCAGTTCAAGGATAGTGAGAGAAATAGTTGAAAATGAATGGAATAGATTCATAGCTTTCATTGATTTGGACAACATTTCGAAAAGTAATTTAAAAGTAGTATACAAAAATTCCAATAACCTCAAAAAACTATTGGAATGTAATACAGATACCCGATATCCTAATAGGAGAATAAAGAAAGGTACATTTAAATGTGGTCATTGTTCGCAATGCACATATGTTATAAACAAAGATGAAGTTTTTATAGAAAGTAGAAACATAAAGCTAGAAAGTAGGGACTTTAATAATTGTGATTCTAAAGGCTTGGTATACCTGGCATTGTGTAAGACATGCCAAGGTTTTTATGTTGGAAAACAGAAAGGAAACTAAAAAGGAGAATATACGAACATATATATGACATACAGGTAAAAAAGGAAACAAATGCACTATATAAGCATACTAAGGAATGCCCGGAGGCACAATTTACATTTTATGTTATTGAGAGAGTAGACATAGATAAAAGGGGAGGGCTGTGGGAAGAAAGAATAGAATACAGGGAGCTGTACTGGCAACTATTACTAGAGGCAAACAAAGCCCCTGGTCTTAACGAAAATATTTCCATGGCCCCCCTTTTGAAAATAAGATCAGCCAAATTGTAATATGTGTCTAATAGGAATTTCAAGAAAGTTGTTCAAACCTTACTTATAAAGAGTCCTAAATGCTTTATGAACTCTCTACATACTTTTACTAAACATCTTTTTGTTAAGTAATTTTATTTAATGTTCATTTGAATGCAATTTTAATAACATGTTTTTAATAGGTTTTTTAATCAAACAGTAATAAATTAATTTTTAACATATGTATGTATTTATAGACCAAGCATATATTAAAGTAGGCATTTTTAGAACTCACTTTATGTAAGTTATGTTTTAAGGAAAAGGGAATGGTTTGTTATTTTGTTGTTTTGCAAAATCTTTGTATGGCCACTAGATGGTGCAAAATGGATTAGTTTTTGCAGAAGTATTTCTTTCATCAAAGGAAAGTTTCATTTCATTTTTTACTTATTTAGTATTTTTTAATTCATTCATGCATTTTACCAAAATTTAACACAGTTTTAAAAGTGAATGGTTATTTATAATAAGAGTATGTGATTTAGTAATGTATTGATACACACCTTTAAATTTTTATCATATAAAACATAAAATGTTAACATCAGGTTAAAAGCACAAAAACACTTTTTTTCTCTTTTTCCTCAATTACAAGTTGATTGCTTAGCAAAGCTGATTTGTTAATTGAAACAATGTGCTCTATAAAAGGTGTTAGCTTTGGAAGCAGCCCACATCTGATGAAGTAGGAGAAACAAAAACGTACTGTGTGTTTGGAGGCGTTTATGTGAACTGTTTGTGGCTTGTGGATTAAACTTCTGTTTCCTGTGACAGCTTCGGTTCTATGCTTTATTGTTTTACCTTCTGGGTCATCATACTGTCTAATTTCAATGTGTACACCAGCTAACTCTTTGTGCCCAGTGGTATACCCCTTTAAACAATGCCAACTTTAGGTAAGCAGGTTTGCCCATAGCTTAGCCTTTTCAAAACTGGCCAATCATGGAAAAGTGTGGGAATTTGGCCCTACTTAAAGCCAAAAGGTGGGAATACAGCTCATAACTGGTTGTAGCTTCCCCTTGCAGGCACTATGGCAGTAATGGGAGAAGGAGTGTGCTTCCCAGTGCAGTGCTGGTGCATCCAGGAGTCCATGGTCATGGCTGGACTCCTAGTTAAAGAACATGCTCAGAGACTGCTGCAGGGCCAGTACCAGGGCTCCCAATATAAGATGGAGGCCTGGGACCATCTCGCCCGCGACCTCACCAATGCCACTGGCATACCTCGAACTGGTGAGCAGGTCAGGCACCACTATGCCGACCTGAAGCGACAGAAAGGGGACCTCTTGGAGGAGTGGCTCCAAGAGGCTAGAGCATCAGGGGATGTCCCAGCCATGTCTAAGTATCAGTCCACTACCTGTTTAATACTTGCCAGCTCAGGTATATCATGGATAGGCATGGCTAAATATTCCTCTTATGTGGCCCCACAGCTGCAATGGAGCAGGCCATGAACCAGAAGGCCCACATCTACCACCTGGCATGATTGTGATGCATGGCAGGTTAGTAATACTCATGCTTTTACTGTCATAGGAAATACAAATAAAAGTAGTAGTAGCATAAATGGTTAGAGCAATGAAATAAACTTTTTCATGCTTTCGGTATTACT